>NW_027330893.1:0-100000 GCF_022965805.1 Primulina eburnea
AGCAGAGTATCGGTCAGAGAAACTGATATGTGATTTTGATGGAGTGGTACTTGTGATAGACTATATCATAAGCTCTATTGTGCAGATTTATTACAGATTAGCAGGTAGTCAGAGAGATTGATAGATAGTCAGGGTGTAGTAATCAGATATCGACAGATATTGGTCGAACTATAGTGCTGGATGTTAGCACTAGTTATCCAGATAGTTCAGAATGAACAGATTCAAGAAACCAACGTCAGATGATGACGAGTGATAATTGAAGCTAAAGACTGTAGATGTCTTTGATAACAACAGATGGTACGGATATGTCATAAGCTATAGATTGGTATATACGGATGTTGTATAGCCAGTAATGCGAGATTGATTCTAGCAGAAAGAATTAGAGAAGTATTATGATATTATACTTAGATACTTCTTATTCCAGACTGGAATTAGAGATCTGAGTTTGATTTAAACTCTGTTATGCCTTTCTCTTGATATATCTAAATTGATTACTTGCGAGTTCGAGGACGAACTCAAATCTAAGAGGGGGAGAAATGTAATGCCCGAGAATTTAATTACCGTAATTTGAAATGAATTGAGTATGATTACCGTAATTGATAATTAATCTGGAATGATTTTTGAAGTAATTGAGATAATGATAGATGGAACGGATCGGACTAGAACACATAAGAAAGGTGTAAATTGTGTGTGCAAATTTATGTGTTGGCGCACATGCGCGATCAAGAGTGGCGCACATGCGCGAGAATCACAGTAAGGTTGGCGCACATGCGCGAAGACATGCGCGCATATGCGCGACACCACCAGAAGCCTTGGCGCATATGCGCGAGATTAGTGGCGCATATGCGCGGAAGGTCCAGAAGGATTGGCGCATATGCGCGACTTAAATGGCGCATATGCGCGGGTTAGGCAGAATGATTGGCGCATATACGCGACATAAATGGCGCATATGCGCGAGTTGGCAAAATGCTGGTGTGAGCTACCGGCGCATATGCGCGACATTGTTGGCGCATATGCGCAACGTGCAGAACATGCACAACGCCACTTGCTTTGCATGCACGAGATGGATATATATAGATGTGCGTAAACCTCGATTCTCCTCCATTCTTTCAGCCTGAAAGTCGAGAGGTTAGGGGAGAGATTTTATATTCTTGAGGTTAGAATTCAATTTAAAAAGAAACCGTTTATCCAAATTGAAATCCGACTTCGGTACTGTGTTCATATCAACGCAGGCTACAACTGGACGTAAGTTTTGTTACGTTTAAACATGTTTTGAAAATATGATGTTACTAGAATTGCATGTGATTCAGATATGATGTTTCTGCTATATTAGACAGTATAGAAGTGAAGGCAGACTGAAGAACAGATTATTTATGTATTTGTTATGATTTTTGGAGTCGATTTGACTGAGATTTCATATCAGAATTGTATTGTTATTGAGATTATGACTGGTATTGTTATTGATTTCGAAGTCCAGTATTATATTGGTAATGTTCAGATTGACGGGGTTATTCAGATTGTGTTGTTATGCCGTCGAAACATCAGTAAAATTGATAGTGATCAGATTCAGATAGGATTTCAATTAGATTGTGATATTATGGATATGACTCAGATTGTGTCTTGTTCAGACATTGATCAGATTGTATACTGAATTGAGTATTGATCAAAACAGATTGTGAATTGAGTTATTCATTGATACTATGTATTCGATATTGTCTTTTCAGATTGGATATGGACAGAGTTGAATACAGGTCATCGTCTTCGTCAGACAGGGACGACAAAGGTATAATTCATGTGATATCTGGGAAGATACAACTCAAATCAGATCTCATTTGAGTTTCCCAATAAAATCACATACTAGATTATTGTTTATATTGTTACCTGATTATGCTTTGATTATAGAATTGTATTCAAGCATGTAAGATAATTGTGATATTCAGTTATGAATATGATTATGCTTTGTTTACAGATTGTTATTCATTGCATTTAAGATAGGAAAGTCTTGACAGTCATTGTCAGACTTCTAGACGTTCGGTGTATCGTACATAGGAGCAGACATTGTCCTATTGTAGCACCACGATACAGCCATGGCCGAAGTCTAGGAATAAGACGTACAGTTACCACGATTGGTTGAGTAGGTAACAGCCATTGACGTCTTATTCATCACGGGATCCCTAGAGTTATAGATCGAGTCAAGTCTAGACATGATTTGATTAGAACTTCATGCTTATATGGATGTGGCTCCTAGATCATGGGACCCCTTGTTATTGCTTCCAGTTGTGCTAGCATGTTTTTATGATTTAGATTGTTTATATGCATGTTAATCTGATTTGAGTTGCATGCTTAATTTCATAGATTATGAAATATATTGTGTTTATACATGATCGCATGGTTTATGAATTAGTCTGTTTATATACATGCTTACCATGTTTTATACTGGGATTTATTCTCACCGGAGTTATCCGGCTGTGGTCGTGTTTTGTATGTGTGCATGACAACAGGTGGGGCTGGATCAGGGTCGAGATGACGATGAGAGAAGACGAGTTAGCGTGGTGATTCCGGACTTGCAGTAGATTGGATTTTACTACTAGAACTTTAGTAGTGAACTTTAGATTAGAATGTTGTACATTATTGTATTTTAATACTGAATTTGTATTTTTATATACAGATATGTATAGTATTTAGATTCCATTACCTTCCGCAGTTATAATTTAAAAAGAAAATTTTTAGACCCTGTTTATCAGAACTGATAATTTAAATCCCAATAACGATTAAGAAGATGATTAGCGTCCGGGTCCCCACACTGGTGCATCGCATACTTTTATTTCCGAGAGATTTGCATTGAGTCATGTATTACCTATTGAGTCATTGTCTGCGGTAGTGTCTGTTTCTTCTCCGTTAGGAACAGGTTTGATATCAGTGAAATCTGTGAAACCCTGTAGACTGCAGTACGATGGACATACGATTGAGTTAGACTGTATGGTGCTTGGGTTATCTGATTTTGATTGTATTATCGGTATCGATACGTTAACCAAGTACAGAGCTACAGTCGATTGTTTCCACAAGATAGTTCGATTCAAACCTGAGATGGCTGAAGAGTGGAAATTTTATGGTAAGGGTTCTCGTGCTAGAATTCCTTTGATATCTACAATAAATATGACTCGATTATTGCAGAAGGGAGCGGATGGATTCCTGGTATATTCAGTTGATTTACTGAAGAAGGGCCCATCATTGGCGGATTTGCCAGTGGTGTGCGAATTTGCTGATGTCTTTCCAGACGAGATTCCTGGATTGCCTCCGATTCGAGAGATAGACTTCAGCATAGAGTTAATGCCAGGAACAGTTCCGATTTCGAGAGCTCCATACCGGATGGCACCAATCGAATTGAAAGAGTTGAAGGAACAGTTGGAGGATTTACTGGCCAAGGGATATATCAGACCGAGTGTATCTCCTTGGGGTGCTCCAGTACTGTTCGTGAGGAAGAAAGATGGGTCGATGAGACTTTGTATCGACTACAGGCAATTGAACAAGGCAACGGTAAAGAATAAATATCCATTACCTCGTATTGAGGATCTGTTTGATCAGTTGCAAGGTTCATCTGTTTATTCCAAGATCGACTTGAGATCTGGATACCATCAATTGAGAGTCAGGGATTCTGATATCTCAAAAACTGCATTTAGAACCAGGTATGGACACTATGAGTTTATTGTCATGCCTTTTGGTTTGAGGAATGCACCGGCGGTGTTTATGGGATTGATGAACCGTGTCTTTCAGAAATATTTGGATGATTTTGTTATCATATTCATTGATGATATATTGATTTATTCAAAGAATATGATTGAACATGCTAATCATCTGAGGACTGTGTTGAGAATTCTGAGAGCTGAGAAATTGTATGCTAAATTGTCGAAATGCGAGTTTTGGTTGAAACAGGTAGTGTTTTTGGGTCACATTATATCAGGAGATGGTATATCTGTTGATCCTAGTAAGGTTGAGGCAGTGATTTCGTGGCCAAGACCGACATCTGTACCAGAGATACGCAGTTTTATGGGTTTGGCAGGGTATTACCGACGTTTTATCCAAGATTTTTCGAGTATTGCCAAGCCTATTACTCAGCTAACTCAGAAGAATGCTCCGTTTGTCTGGTCTGAAGACTGTGAGACCAGTTTTCTTGAACTAAAGAAGAGACTGACCAGTGCTCCTGTGTTGAAGATTCCTTCAGGCACTGGTGGATTTGTTATTTATTGTGATGCATCTCACCGAGGATTGGGTTGTGTTTTGATGCAGCGAGGGCATGTGATTGCTTATGCCTCGAGACAGCTGAAACCCCATGAGACTCGTTACCCAATTCATGATCTTGAATTGGCAGCCATAGTCTTTGCACTGAAGATATGGCGACATTACCTCTACGGGGAGAAATTCGAGATTTATTCTGATCACAAAAGCTTGAAATATCTGTTTTCACAATCTGAATTAAATATGAGACAACGAAGATGGCTGGATTTATTGAAAGACTTTGATTATGAAATCAAGTATTATCCAGGAAAGTCCAATGCAGCAGCGGATGCACTGAGTCGAAAGGTATGTTCGTTATCCTTATCGACTATGGGAGTCTCCAATTTGATAGAAGACTGCTGTTTGTCTAGATTAGTATTTGAGACAGATCGTCGGCCTCTGAGATTGTGTGCTGTTCGAGCTAAACCAGAACTGCTTTTGAAAATTAAAGAAGCTCAGAAAGCTGATCAGAATATACAAAAGTCGATTGCGATGGTCAGAACTGGACATCGATCGGAATATCAGGTTCGTGATAATGTCTTGTATGTGAATAAAAGTATTGTTGTGCCAAATGTTTCAGCATTGAGACAGCGAATACTAACAGAAGCGCACAACAGTCGTTTTAGCATTCATCCTGGTGGCAGGAAAATGTATAATGATTTAAAGACACAGTATTGGTGGAAACAAATGAAATCTGATGTGACTGAATTTGTAGCCAAGTGTCTGAATTGCCAACAGGTGAAGGCTGAAAGAAAGAAACCAGGAGGATTGTTACAGAGTTTGTGCATTCCTGAATGGAAATGGGATCACATTTCCATGGATTTTGTGACACAATTACCGAGATCCTCCAAAGGTTGTGATGCGATTTGGGTCGTGATTGATCGATTGACCAAATCTGCATGTTTTATTCCATACAAAATGACATATAGATATGATCAGATGGCCGATATCTATGTCAAGTAAGTAGTAAGACTGCACGGAGTGCCAAAGTCGATTGTTTCAGACCGTGATCCTCGGTTTACTTCGCACTTCTGGCAGAGTTTGCAGAAAGCTCTCGGTATGAAGTTACATCTGAGTACCGCATATCATCCACAGACTGACGGACAGTCAGAGCGGACGATTCAGACATTGAAAGATATGCTGAGAGCTGTAGTGCTTGATTTTAGTACTAATTGGCAAGATGCATTGCCACTTTGTGAATTTTCGTACAACAACAGCTATCAAACGAGTATTGAGATGGCACCATTTGAGGCGTTGTACGGAAAGAAATGTCGATCCCCTCTTTACTGGGATGATATCTCTGAAGTTCCTGAGATTGGACCTGATATGATCAGAGATATGACTGAGAAAGTAAAGCTGATTCAGAAGAAAATGAAGGCAGCTCAGGACAGACAAGCCAAATATGCCAACCTCAGACGACGACCGTTGGTATTTGAGGTAGGAGACCGAGTATTTCTGAAAATTTCTCCTTTCAGAGGTGTTGTCAGATTTGGCAAGAAAGGAAAATTGTCTCCAAGATATGTGGGTCCTTATGAGATTCTCGAAAAGATAGGAGATCGTGCTTATCGACTTGCCTTGCCGCCTTCATTATCTGGAATACATGATGTCTTTCATGTATCGATGCTGCGGAAGTATCTCCCTGATGATTCTCATGTGATTCAGCCAGACGAGACTGAGCTGGACGAGACATTGAGTTATGTCGAGAAACCGATCCGGATTATCGATCGTAAAGAGAAACAGCTCAGAACAAAGACGATTCATTTGGTGAAAGTTCAATGGACTCGTCACGGTGTTGAAGAAGCTACGTGGGAGACTGAATCTGATATGAGACAGGAATTCCCAGCATTATTTTACTGATGTAAATACGTACTCGCCTGTAATTACAGTCTTTCTTAATGATATGATTTGATTATCGATGATTTCGAGGACGAAATCGTATCTTAGGGGGGGAGAGATGTAATGCCCGGAAATTTAATCCTGTTAATCCGTAATTATTGAAATATAATTGATATGATTATGAAAGGATTAATCGGGACACGAATTGAGATAACGTGTGAAAAATATGTGCTAGGGCAGTAGCATCGGCGCACATGCGCGACAAGGACGCGCGCACATGCGCGGAATATGCAGTGGCGTTGGCGCACATGCGCGGAGTGGACGCGCGCACATGCGCGAGCCATCCAGAAGGATCCGCGCACATGCGCGATGAGGATGCGCGCACATGCGCGGAAACTCCAGAAGGCTTCGCGCATATGCGCGGAAGGTGTCGCGCATATGCGCGAGCTGCCGAGACTTCCACCGCGAAGACCAGTAGGTCTCGCGCATATGCGCGGGTAGTGTCGCGCATATGCGCGAGACATGCAGCGCGGAAAATCACCACTTGGCGGGTTGCAGGTCGTGTGTATATATATATATATATACATTAACGTAAATTAAGGAATAAAAATCGAAAGTTCAGAGGAAATATTGCTTCTTGATTTTAGAATTGGATTTGCGAGCGATCCGTCTGTCTGATTTTGATTCCGACTTCGGTACCGAGTTCCTAGCAACGTAGGCTACAACTGGACGTAAGTTTTGCTACGTTTTGACATGCTTTGAAATTATGCTATGCTCAGAATTGAATGGAACTCATATATGTTGTTCTTGACATGTTAGACATCATAGAATCGAAGTTAGATTAAGAAATAGACTGATTATGGAATTGTTATGAATTTCTGATTATAATCGGTTGATGTCGGACATATTTAGATTATGATTGGATTACAGTTTGTACTGGATATAGGTTATGGATTGTAACGATTATCTGGTGATGTTGTATTGACGGGGATATGAGAATTTTACCGTTATACCGTTGATTTTGAATTAAATCCAGATTGGTCAAGATTGTTATGGAATTGACTGGTATATTGATATGAGACTATTGATATTGTCAGTACCAGACAGGCTTTGAGTTCAGGACTTTGACTGAGCGGGAAACCGAGACTGCAACGAAAGGTATAAGTCAATGTGGTATTGGGAGATGGACTTGAGTCGGTTTAGACTTGGGTTTCCCTAAATCACATACTGTACTTTATTGCATTGATATTTGCATTGATTGATTTATATACTTGTTCTCTTGATTGTAGACAGTAGGTATTAGAGGAGTAGTCTTATGACAGAAGTGCCGTTAGTGGTGGGATCACCACGGGCACATTGCACGATGTCATAAGATTGTGTATTGGCGGAGGTGCCAAAGTCTGTCACTGGATGTTTGGCTATCGATGTGGATAGGATGGTGGCTTTTTCTATTACTGTTAATCAGTATTGTATCGATGTGGATAGATTAGTAGCTCTTCTATTACTGTTAATCGATGTCATATCGATGTGGATAGAATGAGAGTTGCTTCTATTACTGTTAATCGGTACTATATGGATGTGGATAGAATAATAGCTTCCTCTATTACTGGTAATCGATACCGTATCGATGTGAATAGAACTGGAGTCTTTTCTATTACTGTTGATCGATACCATATCGGCGTGGATAGAACTGAAGTCTTTTCTATCACTGTTAGTCGATATACGCATGCCAACATCTGGAAACCGGGATCCCTAGACAAGGATTGAGTCTAGTCTGAATTATGATTGATGTCGACAGTTTGATTTGAGATTGTTTATGTTTCAGATTTTGATACATGTTCATGTTACCTGATTACATGCTTTATATTGTTTGTATGATTGCATGTTTCATTGATTTATACTGGGGATTATATTCTCACCGGTATATCCGGCTGTTGTCTTGTCTGTATGTGTACTTGACAACAGGTGGGACAGGTCCAGGGTCGAGGAGATGAAGAGCTAGATCGTGATTAGAGTGGTGGCACCGGACTTGGACTAGATGTAGGGTTAAACACTTGACTTCAGTTTAAACCCTAGTTTGAATAAATGTTGAAATACAGGACTTGTATTTCATATACTGATATGTATATATATGTTTTAATTTCACTACGTTCCGCAATTTAAAAAGAAAAATTTTTTAGACCCTGTTTTAGAATTGGCTAATTAGTCCCAAAGATGATTTAGAACTGGATTAGCGTCCGGGTCCCCACATAAAGTCTAGAGAAATGTCAATCCAAGTTCTTTTTAAGAATAGCACGCAAAAGTGTTCCCAAAGTTCTATTGACAACTTCAGTTTGTCCATCCGTTTGAGGATGACAAGTAGTAGAAAACAACAATTTTGTGCCAAGTTTAGCCCATAAATTATTCCAAAAGTAACTCAAAAATCTAACATTGCGACGAGAAACAATAGTCCTAGACATGCCATGCAACCTAGCGACTTCTCTAAAGAACAAATCCGCAATGTTTGAAGCATCATCGGTTTTATGACAAGCTATAAAATGTGCCATCTTAGAGAATCTATCCACAACAACCCCAAAATAAAGTCCATAGAAATGTCAATCCAAGTTCTTTTTAAGAATAGCACGCAAAAGTGTTCCCAAAGTTATATTAACAACTTCAGTTTGTCCATCTGTTTGAGGATGACAAGTAGTAGAAAACAACAATTTTGTGCCAAGTTTAGCCAATAAATTATTCCAAAAGTAACTCAAAAATGTAACATTGCGACGAGAAACAATAGTCCTAGGCATGCCATGCAACCTAGCGACTTCTCTAAAGAACAAATCCGGAATGTTTGAAGCATCATCGGTTTCATGACAAGCTATAAAATGTGCCATCTTAGAGAATCTATCCACAACTACAAAATAGAATCCCTCCTATTCTTAGGCCTAGGCAACTCCAAAATAAAGTCCATAGAAGTGTCAATCCAAGTTCTTTTTAAGAATAGCACGCAAAAGTTTTCCCAAAGTTATATTGACAACTTCAGTTTGTCCATTTGTTTGAGGATGACAAGTAGTAGAAAACAACAATTTTGTGCCCAGTTTAGCCCATAAATTATTCCAAAAGTAACTCAAAAATATAACATTGCGACGAGAAACAACAGTCCTAGGCATGCCATGCAACCTAGCGACTTCTCTAATGAACAAATCCGGAATGTTTGAAGCGTCATCGGTTTCATGACAAGCTATAAAATGTGCCATCTTAGAGAATCTATCCACAACTACAAAAATAGAATCCCTCCTCTTCTTAGGCCTAGGCAACTCCAAAATAAAGTCCAGAGAAATGTCAATCCAAGTTCTTTTTAAGAATAGCACGCAAAAGTGTTCCCAAAGTTCTATTGACAACTTCAGTTTGTCCATCCGTTTGAGGATGACAAGTAGTAGAAAACAACAATTTTGTGCCAAGTTCAGCCCATAAAGTCTTCCAAAAGTAACTCAAGAATTTAACATCGCGACCAGAAACAATAGTCCTAGGCATGCCAAGCAACCTAGCGACTTCTCTAAAGAACAAATCCGCAATGTTTGAAGCATCATCGGTTTTATGACAAGATATAAAATGTTCCTAAAGTTATATTGACAACTTCAGTTTGTCCATCCGTTTGAGGATGACAAGTAGTAGAAAACAACAATTTTGTGCCAAGTTCAGCCCATAAAGTCTTCCAAAAGTAACTCAAGAATTTAACATCGCGACCAGAAACAATAGTCCTAGGCATGCCAAGCAACCTAGCGACTTATCTAAAGAACAAATCCGCAATGTTTGAAGCATCATCGGTTTTTTGACAAGCTATAAAATGTACCATCTTCGAGAATCTATCCACAACAACAAAAATAGAATACATCCCCTTCTTAGTCCTAGGCAACCCCAAAATAAAGTCCATAGAAATGTCAATCCAAGTTCTTTTTAAGAATAGCACGGAAAAGTGTTCCTAAAGTTCTATTGACAACTTCAGTTTGTCCATCCGTTTGAGGATGACAAGTTGTAGAAAACAACAATTTTGTGCCAAGTTTAGCCCATAAATTATTCCAAAAGTAACTCAAAAATCTAACATTGCGACGAGAAACAATAGTCCTAGGCAAGCCATGCAACCTAGCGACTTCTCTAAAGAACAAATCCGCAATGTTTGAAGCATCATCGGTTTTATGACAAGCTATAAAATGTGCCATCTTAGAGAATCTATCCACAACAACCCCAAAATAAAGTCCATAGAAATGTCAATCCAAGTTCTTTTTAAGAATAGCACGCAAAAGTGTTCCCAAAATTATATTGACAACTTCAGTTTGTCCATCCGTTTGAGGATGACAAGTAGTAGAAAACAACAATTTTGTGCCAAGTTCAGCCCATAAAGTCTTCCAAAAGTAACTCAAGAATTTAACATCGCGACCAGAAACAATAGTCCTAGGCATGCCAAGCAACCTAGCGACTTCTCTAAAGAACAAATCCGCAATGTTTGAAGCATCATCGGTTTTATGACAAGATATAAAATGTTCCTAAAGTTATATTGACAACTTCAGTTTGTCCATCCGTTTGAGGATGACAAGTAGTAGAAAACAACAATTTTGTGCCAAGTTCAGCCCATAAAGTCTTCCAAAAGTAACTCAAGAATTTAACATCGCGACCAGAAACAATAGTCCTAGGCATGCCAAGCAACCTAGCGACTTCTCTAAAGAACAAATCCGCAATGTTTGAAGCATCATCGGTTTTTTGACAAGCTATAAAATGTACCATCTTCGAGAATCTATCCACAACAACAAAAATAGAATACATCCCCTTCTTAGTCCTAGGCAACCCCAAAATAAAGTCCATAGAAATGTCAATCCAAGTTCTTTTTAAGAATAGCACGGAAAAGTGTTCCTAAAGTTCTATTGACAACTTCAGTTTGTCCATCCGTTTGAGGATGACAAGTTGTAGAAAACAACAATTTTGTGCCAAGTTTAGCCCATAAATTATTCCAAAAGTAACTCAAAAATCTAACATTGCGACGAGAAACAATAGTCCTAGGCAAGCCATGCAACCTAGCGACTTCTCTAAAGAACAAATCCGCAATGTTTGAAGCATCATCGGTTTTATGACAAGCTATAAAATGTGCCATCTTAGAGAATCTATCCACAACAACCCCAAAATAAAGTCCATAGAAATGTCAATCCAAGTTCTTTTTAAGAATAGCACGCAAAAGTGTTCCCAAAGTTATATTGACAACTTCAGTTTGTCTATCCGTTTGAGGATGACAAGTAGTAGAAAACAACAATTTTGTGCCAAGTTTAGCCCATAAATTATTCCAAAAGTAACTCAAAAATTTAACATTGCGACGAGAAACAATAGTCCTAGGCATGCCATGCAACCTAGCGACTTCTCTAAAGAACAAATCCGTAATGTTTGAAGCATCATCGGTTTCATGACAAGCTATAAAATGTGCCATCTTAGAGAATCTATCCTCAACTACAAAATTAGAATCCCTCCTCTTCTTAGGCCTCGGCAACTGCAAAATAAAGTCCAGAGAAATGTCAATCCAAGTTCTTTTTAAGAATAGCACGTAAAAGTGTTCCCAAAGTTCTATTGACAACTTCAGTTTGTCCATCTGTTTGAGGAAGACAAGTAGTAGAAAACAACAATTTTGTGCCAAGTTTAGCCCATAAATTATTCCAAAAGTAACTCAAAAATTTAACATTGCGACGAGAAACAATAGTACTAGGCATGCCATGCAACCTAGCGACTTCTCTAAAGAACAAATCCGGAATGTTTGAAGCATCATCGGTTTCATGACAAGCTATAAAATGTGCCATCTTAGATAATCTATCCACAACTACAAAAATAGAATCCCTCCTCTTCTTAGGCCTAGGCAACTCCAAAATAAAGTACAGAGAAATGTCAATCTAAGTTCTTTTTAAGAATAGCTCGCAAAAGTGTTCTCAAATTTCTATTGACAACTTCAGTTTGTCCATCCATTTGAGGATGACAAGTAGTAGAAAACAACAATTTTGTGCCAAGTTTAGCCCATAAATTATTTCAAAAGTAACTCAAAAATTTAACATTGCGACGAGAAACAATAGTCCTTGGCATGCCATGCAACCTAGCGACTTCTTTAAAGAACAAATCCGTAATGTTTGAAGCATCATCGGTTTCATGACAAGCTATAAAATGTGCCATCTTAGAGAATCTATCCACAATTACAAAAATAGAATCCCTCCTCTTCTTAGGCCTAGGCAACCCCAACTAAAGTCCATAGAAATGTCAATCCAAGTTCTTTTTAAGAATAGCACGCAAAAGTGTTCCCAAAGTTTTATTGACAACTTCAGTTTGTCCATCTGTTTGAGAATGACAAGTAGTAGAAAACAACAATTTTGTGCCAAGTTTAGCCCATAAATTATTCCAAAAGTAACTCAAAAATTTAACATTGCGACGAGAAACAATAGTCCTAGGCATGCCATGCAACCTAGCGACTTCTCTAAAGAACAAATCCGTAATGTTTGAAGCATCATCGGTTTCATGACAAGCTATAAAATGTGCTGTGGGGACCCGGACGCTAATCATCTTTGGGATTTAATTATCAATTAAGATAAAACAGGGTCTAAAAATTTTTTCGTTTTAAGATATAACTGCGGAAGGTAATGGAATCTAAATACTATACATGTCTGTATAAAATTCATTTCAGTATTAAAGTACAACAAGCTAATTTATGGTTCAACTACTAAAGTCCAGTAATAAAACCAAGTCTACTGTAAGTCCGGAATCACCACGCTAAACTCGTCTTCTCTCATCATCATCTTGACCCCGAACCAGCCCCTCCTGTTGTCATGCACACATACAAAACAAGACAACAGCCGGATAACTCCGGTGAGAAATAAATCCCAGTATAAAACAGGGTAAACATGTATATACATAAAATAGTTCATGAAACATGCTGTCATGAATAAAATCAAAACATTAGATTTCATAAGCTATGAAATCTAATCACAACAAGCATGCCCTTCAAATCAGCTAAACATGCATATAACCAATCTAAATCATAAAAACATGCTAGCACAACTGGAAGCAATAACGATGGGTCCCATGATCTAGGAGCCACATCTATATAAGCATGCAGTCCTAATCAAACCATGTCTAGACTCGACTCGATCTGTAACTCTTGGGATCCCGGGGTGAATAAGACGTCACTGGCTGTCACCTACCCTACCAATCGAGGTGCTGTACGTCTTATTCCTAGACTTCGGCCTGATCTGTATCCACATCTACAAAGGGGCGGTGATCTTCCCCAGAGCTGAGATATCGCCGAACGTCTAGAGTCTGCCTGATCTCCAGACTGTCCTATCTTAATGCATGAATAACAATGTATAATCATAGCATAATCATATAAAACATAACAAAAGTATAGTATGTGATTTAGTGGGCAACTCAACGCGATCTCAATTGAGTTGTTCTTCCCGAATATCACATGAATTATACCTTTATCTTCCCCGTCTGAGGAAGACGAAATCTCGAAGTCCAGTCTGTCCATATTCAATCTGAAATGACAAGAATAAATACGCTGTATCAATGTGTAACCCAAAACACAATCTGTTATGATCAATACCCAATTCAGTACAAAATCTGATCACATCAACAATATCACGAGATAACAGAAACCAATACTGAATCTGATCAATCTGTACCAACTGATGTTTAGACGGCATAACACTACAGTATTGTAATCCCGTCAGTCTTAACATCACAATTACACTACCAGAATTCCTAATAAATCTCAGTACAATCTATAACTTCAGTATCTGTACCTTGTAAAATGAATAACAGCATAATTCTGATAGCAATCTCAATCAAATCAACTCTAAAATTCATAACAATGCCATAACCAGTCTATTTCTAAATCTGACTTCGATTCTACAATATATACGGTAGTAGAAACACCATATCTGAATCATATTCAATTCTAACAACATCATAAATTCAAATCTTGTCTAAACGTAATAAAACTTACGTCCAGTTGTAGCCTGCGTTGATAGGAACACAGTACCGAAGTCGGATTCCAATTCAGATAAACGATTTGCTCGTAAATCAATTTCTAAAGAAAAAGAACAAAGCTTTTCCCTAACCCTCGATTTCTTTCCCCTTTTCTGAAGATTTTGCATGCTGATATATATATATATATATACATCTCACGCATTCCAAGAGACAAGTGGCGATTCGACCAAATGCATGCCGCGCGCATATGCGCGACGCTTTCCGCGCATATGCGCCCATGGCTCGGGACGCTACGCGCATATGCGCGCAGTCCGTCCGCGCATGTGCGCGCATGCCTCGGCTACCTCCGCGCATGTGCGCGACTTCATCCGCGCATGTGCGCGAAAGGTGCTGCCAATCTCGCGCAAGACTCCACGCGCATGTGCGCCCTCTCACTTCTTGCACACACATTTCACACCTTTATCATGTGTCCTAGTCCGATCCGTTTCGTCTATAATCATCTCGATTAATTTAATAAATCATTCCGGATTAATCTCCGATTACAGTAATCATATCCAAATCATTTCAGATTACGGTAATTAAATTTCCGGGCATTACATTTCTCCCCCTCTTAGATCTGAGTTCGTCCTCGAACTCACCAATCATCAAACCACATCTATCCGAAAATCTGTATGACAGAGTTTCACATCCAAACTCATTTCACTAGCCAACTCAACCCCATATTACTGGCTATACAACACCCATATACGCCAATTGCAATCCATAACAAAGCAATACCACCTGTAGTTGCTATTCCATCTTTTTATCCCAATCAAGGACCTATTCCATCTTCGGTTTCAAATACCAATCGTCATCATCCGACATTGGTTTCCTACATCTATCCATTCTGAATTATCTTGATAACTAGTGCTGACATTCAGCACTAGAGGTCTACCAATATCTTTCACTATCTGAACTAGACACTCCGACTACCTGTCACTTTGTGAACAATCTGCCAGAGAGAGCTGATGATATAATCTACCACAAGTACACACTTAATCGTAATCATAGTCTGATATACTCTACTCGAAATCATCATTCTAGTCAATCTGACTATTTCTTTGACAGGGATCTCTGTCACCTAGTTCTGTTTGTACATCATCTTTACAAATTACTAGATATAGATTGAACAATCTATCAATCACGATCATACCATATCCCAATCTGAAGAAAATGGCGGTAATTTCATTACATCAGTCCTAGAAATGTACTTCCATTTCTATTCAGGATTATACCAAGTCGGTAATAATCTTCTGATTCCTAGCTTTCTGGCTTCTTTTGTTAGCGATCCAGACATATCAGTGCCATTTTTACCAACCTTTCGGTACAAATTCTGTTATAACTGATCAAATCTGTCTATACCAACACTATTTGTTCGAGTATCATACATTCTGAAATATCTGAATGAAAACTGAATCCCCTGCGGTGCATTTCTGACACTACTTGTGACTTCAGATTCGAACTATCCGGTATAAACAATCAGTTAATAATATAAAATAATGAAGAAATACCTACCTGGCATTCGGCTCTGACTACCCATATCAAAAGCTATAAATAATTCTGAAACATTCTGATATCACACAATAACCAAACCCATAGAAAACACAAAATCATATCGATGGTAGATTGATCTGATCAACAAAATACAGGTCTGAAAATTCTGATCACCGTTCGGGACTCCTGTATTTTCCACAAACAACTCTGATACAATTGGAACTGCATAGTATCACACACTGAATAATAATTACAATAACATCAAATCAAACTCAGAATAGAAATGTCCTATGCTGATCTAGTGAGTTTAAGAAACTCATAACATAATAGATTCTGGCTGGCTGACCAATCTTCATACTGCCCAGATCAACTACTTTATCTCATCTGCAATTAGAATATACTCCCAAACAATATAAGATGTCTCAATTACTGGTTTAACTCATAACAATACTCAGCAGATGTAAGTCAACACAAGAAGAAGATAATCAGAATAAGATAATCTGCCCAAACCAGCTAATAAAGTTCTGACATCTTTGACATTATGCTAATATTTGATATTTCTGATACTGCATAGTCTGAATAAAAACCTGTATCAATAACTGCATTCGGATCCCTACCTGATCCATTGCTGTATACCATAATCACAGTTCTCGGAATATTTAACCCAGTCTTCAAATATTCAATATAAACAATCAGATGCTGTGGATATATCCCGGAATCATAGATATAACAAGCATAATTCTTCAAAATACCCCTGAACACATAATCTGTCAATCTAGAAACAGAACTAAAATGTCTTCAAGAGAAATACACAATCAACTGGATTCTTTAGCCCATACTCTAATCTGTCAATTCTTTCAATTCTCTCTGATAGAGAACCCATCTGACATCTTATCTAAGCAAACACCAGTTAACTATTATCTTACTATCAGATTTTAGACTCGATTTCAGTGGATCTACTGGATACATAAGGATGCCATCTGTTCCTTTCTGTAATAATCGAGTCCTAAACCCTAAAATTTTCTAAGGAATTCTGGATCGAAAATCCTCATTTATCAACTAGATCGGGTCTAAATCTTACCATTTCTGGAACACATTCTACGATATTTCTGTACTTGTTTAGCATATACATGTCAATAATGCAATCCAAATCAGACAATTACAAGTACATCATAATCTAATCCAGTCCCATCCTCATCTAACTGTAGTATATAATATGTCACAGAAATTTCTGATATCAACATATTCCTCAACAGCCAAGGAATCAATACTACAGTATACACAGACCCAACAGATACAGCATATCTTCATGCTATCCAATCACAGATACTCATAAATAATGCATTAGTACATATCCATACCTATGCATATAATCATACAAGAAATAGTACCTGTTGTGAATTCTGAGTCTGCTCTTCAGTCATTATCACCAATGACCCTGCTCTTTAAGATCTTCGAGAACCCTTCTGGGGACAAACCTTAGCAAAGTGTCCCGTTTGCTTACACACATTACATTTACCAAGCACTCCTTTACATTGTTCTGTGGAATGTCGCCCTCCACACGTCCTACAATACACTCCGGTATAGCTCGGACTAGGACTGCTGGAACTAGAGGAATCACTTCCTAACTTCTTGAACTGTTTCTTTTGAATCTTCAATGGTTCTTTCTTCCTATCACTGCTGCTGCCAATCTCAACTCTAGAAGGCAGTGGCTGTGGATTTGATGTTGGAAGATCATATAAGACTCCCTGTTGTCCTGTCAGAACCGTTTCTGCTCTTTTGGCCTTGTTCAAGGTATCAGCAAAACTACTCAATGGCTTCACATTCACCAATGTACGTATTTCTGGATTTAATCCCTGAATGAACTGACTAGATATAGCATGATCATTTCTAGCTATAAAAGGGGCAAACCGTAACAAGGTGAAGAACTGTGCCAAATACTCATCGATACTCATCTGTCCTTGTCTTAGGTTCGTGAACTCTGCACTTCTGTCCTCTCTATATGATACGGGGAAGAATCTTTGGTAGAACTCAACCTTGAAGATCTTCCATGTAATCACTGAACGACTCTGCTCTAAAGCTCCTTTGGTGAGTAACCACCATCTTCTTGCAGTCTCATGCAATTGGTTCTCAACAAGCCTAATTCTACACTCATCTGTGAAATTTAGGAATTCAAATAACATTTCTGTCTCCTCAAGCCACTTCTCACAATCTGCTGACGTCTCATTTCCCTTCAGAACCGGCGGCTGAAACGACTGGAACCTCTGTACCTGTGTTTCCATCTGAATTTCTGACACATCTATCTGAGGTTCTGACCTACCTGTCTGATCATATGAAGTACTGCCTCTTTCTGGAATTCTTCTGGGCGGTACATCTGATTACCAAACACATTAGAAATCTAGTACTACAAATCTGTACCAATCTTTCTCTGATCATGATCATCTTACTGCTGATCATGAATCCGATCTGATTCATATTCAAGAATACATAATACCAATTCAAATCATATAATCAGGTAAACATGTATCTTTAAGCAGTAACACATAGTCTCATGCTAGCACACAATGTCAGTCAACATTAAAATCAATCTCATGCTAGCACACAAATGCAAGGAAAGAAAATTCATCTACCCCGCTCATTCTCTTCTATCTTAATCTAAGTCAGTCTAAAAGATCTATCAATTCTGACTATCTCAATCTAAAAGATCTATCGCTAAAAGATCTATAGCTAACATATCAAATCTCTAAAGGAACTAACTTCTACGATATCCATCGCTAAGGAATCTATAGCTCCGAAAGAACTAACCTCGCTCTGATACCACCTGTTGTGGGGACCCGGACGCTAATCATCTTTGGGATTTAATTATCAATTAAGATAAAACAGGGTCTAAAAATTTTTCGTTTTAAGATATAACTGCGGAAGGTAATGGAATCTAAATACTATACATGTCTGTATAAAATACATTTCAGTATTAAAGTACAACAAGCTAATTTAAGGTTCAACTACTAAAGTCCAGTAATAAAACCAAGTCTACTGTAAGTCCGGAATCACCACGCTAAACTCGTCTTCTCTCATCATCATCTTGACCCCGAACCAGCCCCTCCTGTTGTCATGCACACATACAAAACAAGACAACAGCCGGATAACTCCGGTGAGAAATAAATCCCAGTATAAAACAGGGTAAATATGTATATACATAAAATAGTTCATGAAACATGCTGTCATGAATAAAATCAAAACATTAGATTTCATAAGCTATGAAATCTAATCACAACAAGCATGCCCTTCAAATCAGCTAAACATGCATATAACCAATCTAAATCATAAAAACATGCTAGCACAACTGGAAGCAATAACGATGGGTCCCATGATCTAGGAGCCACATCTATATAAGCATGCAGTCCTAATCAAACCATGTCTAGACTCGACTCGATCTGTAACTCTAGGGATCCCGGGGTGAATAAGACGTCACTGGCTGTCACCTACCCTACCAATCGAGGTGCTGTACGTCTTATTCCTAGACTTCGGCCTGATCTGTATCCACATCTACAAAGGGGCGGTGATCTTCCCCAGAGCTGAGATATCGCCGAACGTCTAGAGTCTGCCTGATCTCCAGACTGTCCTATCTTAATGCATGAATAACAATGTATAATCATAGCATAATCATATAAAACATAACAAAAGTATAGTATGTGATTTAGTGGGCAACTCAACGCGATCTCAATTGAGTTGTTCTTCCCGAATATCACAGGAATTATACCTTTATCTTCCCCGTCTGAGGAAGACGAAATCTCGAAGTCCAGTCTGTCCATATTCAATCTGAAATGACAAGAATAAATACGCTGTATCAATGTGTAACCCAAAACACAATCTGTTATGATCAATACCCAATTCAGTACAAAATCTGATCACATCAACAATATCACGAGATAACAGAAACCAATACTGAATCTGATCAATCTGTACCAACTGATGTTTAGACGGCATAACACTACAGTATTGTAATCCCGTCAGTCTTAACATCA
Organism: Primulina eburnea; assembly: GCF_022965805.1. Classification (NCBI taxonomy): domain Eukaryota; kingdom Viridiplantae; phylum Streptophyta; class Magnoliopsida; order Lamiales; family Gesneriaceae; genus Primulina; species Primulina eburnea. The sequence continues at coordinate 19,659 of NW_027330893.1, forward strand.
CAATTACACTACCAGAATTCCTAATAAATCTCAGTACAATCTATAACTTCAATATCTGTACCTTGTAAAATGAATAACAGCATAATTCTGATAGCAATCTCAATCAAATCAACTCTAAAATTCATAACAATGCCATAACCAGTCTATTTCTAAATCTGACTTCGATTCTACAATATCTACGGTAGTAGAAACACCATATCTGAATCATATTCAATTCTAACAACATCATAAATGCAAATCTTGTCTAAACGTAATAAAACTTACGTCCAGTTGTTGCCTGCGTTGATAGGAACACAGTACCGAAGTCGGATTCCAATTCAGATAAACGATTTGCTCGTAAATCAATTTCTAAAGAAAAAGAACAAAGCTTTTCCCTAACCCTCGATTTCTTTCCCCTTTTCTGAAGATTTTGCATGCTGATATATATATATATATATACATCTCACGCATTCCAAGAGACAAGTGGCGATTCGACCAAATGCATGCCGCGCGCATATGCGCGACGCTTTCCGCGCATATGCGCCCATGGCTCGGGACGCTACGCGCATATGCGCGCAGTCCGTCCGCGCATGTGCGCGCATGCCTCGGCCACCTCCGCGCATGTGCGCGACTTCATCCGCGCATGTGCGCGAATGGTGCTGCCAATCTCGCGCAAGACTCCACGCGCATGTGCGCCCTCTCACTTCTTGCACACACATTTCACACCTTTATCATGTGTCCTAGTCCGATCCGTTCCGTCTATAATCATCTCGATTAATTTAATAAATCATTCCGGATTAATCTCCGATTACAGTAATCATATCCAAATCATTTCAGATTACGGTAATTAAATTTCCGGGCATTACATGTGCCATCTTTGAGAATCTATCCACAACTACAAAAATAGAATCCCTCCTCTTCTTAGGTCTAGGCAACTCCAAAATAAAGTCCAGAGAAATGTCAATCCAAGTTCTTTTTAAGAATAGCACGCAAAAGTGTTCCCAAAGTTCTATTGACAACTTCAGTTTGTCCATCCGTTTGAGGATGACAAGTAGTAGAAAACAACAATTTTGTGCCAAGTTTAGCCCATAAATTATTCCAAAAGTAACTCAAAAATCTAACATTGCGACGAGAAACAATAGTCCTAGGCATGCCATGCAACCTAGCGACTTCTCTAAAGAACAAATCCGCAATGTTTGAAGCATCATCGGTTTATGACAAGCTATAAAATGTGCAATCTTAGAGAATCTATCCACAACAACCCCAAAATAAAGTCCATAGAAATGTAAATCCAAGTTCTTTTTAAGAATAGCACGCAAAAGTGTTCCCGAAGTTATATTGACAACTTCAGTTTGTCCATCTGTTTGAGGATGACAAGTAGTAGAAAACAACAATTTTGTGCCAAGTTTAGCCCATAAATTATTCCAAAAGAACTCAAAAATTTAACATTGCGACGAGAAACAATAGTCCTAGGCATGCCATGCAACCTAGCGACTTCTCTAAAGAACAAATCCGGAATGTTTGAAGCATCATCGGTTTCATGACAAGCTATAAAATGTGCCATCTTAGAGAATCTATCCACAACTACAAAAATAGAATCCCTCCTCTTCTTAGGCCTAGGCAACACCAAAATAAAGTCCATAAAAATGTCAATCCAAGTTCTTTTTAAGAATAGTACGCAAAAGTGTTCCCAAAGTTATATTGACAACTTCAGTTTGTCCATCTGTTTGAGGATGACAAGTAGTATAAAACAACAATTTTGTGCCCAGTTTAGCCCATAAATTATTCCAAAAGTAACTCAAAAATTTAACATTGCGACGAGAAACAATAGTCCTAGGCATGCCATGCAACCTAGCGACTTCTCAAAGAACAAATCCGGAATGTTTGAAGCATCATCGGTTTCATGACAAGCTATAAAATGTGCCATCTTAGAGAATCTATCCACAACTACAAAAATAGAATCCCTCCTCTTCTTAGGCCTAGGCAACTCCAAAATAAAGTCCAGAGAAATGTCAATCCAAGTTCTTTTTAAGAATAGCACGCAAAAGTGTTCCCAAAGTTCTATTGACAACTTCAGTTTGTCCATCCGTTTGAGGATGACAAGTAGTAGAAAACAACAATTTTGTGCCAAGTTCAGCCCATAAAGTCTTCCAAAAGTAACTCAAGAATTTAACATCGCGACCAGAAACAAGAGTCCTAGGCATGCCAAGCAACCTAGCGACTTCTCTAAAGAACAAATCCGCAATGTTTGAAGCATCATCGGTTTTTTGACAAGCTATAAAATGTGCCATCTTAGAGAATCTATCCACAACAACAAAAATAGAATACATCCCCTTCTTAGTCCTAGGCAACCCCAAAATAAAGTCAATAGAAATGTCAATCCAAGTTCTTTTTAAGAATAGCACGGAAAAGTGTTCCCAAAGTTCTATTGACAACTTCAGTTTGTCCTTCCGTTTGAGGATGACAAGTAGTAGAAAACAACAATTTTGTGCCAAGTTTAGCTCATAAATTATTCCAAAAGTAACTCAAAAATCTAACATTGCGACGAGAAACAATAGTCCTAGGCATGCCATGCAACCTAGCGACTTCTCTAAAGAACAAATCCGCAATGTTTGAAGCATCATCGGTTTTATGACAAGCTATAAAATGTGCCATCTTAGAGAATCTATCCACAACAACCCAAAATAAAGTCCATAGAAATGTCAATCCAAGTTCTTTTTAAGAATAGCACGCAAAAGTGTTCCCAAAATTATATTGACGACTTCAGTTTGTCCATCCGTTTGAGGATGACAAGTAGTAGAAAACAACAATTTTGTGCCAAGTTTAGCCCCTAAATTATTCCAAAAGTAACTCAAAAATTTAACATTGCGACGAGAAACAATAGTCCTAGGCATGCCATGCAACCTAGCGACTTCTCTAAAGAACAAATCCGTAATGTTTGAAGCATCATCGGTTTCATGACAAGCTATAAAATGTGCCATCTTTGAGAATCTATCCACAACTACAAAAATAGAATCCCTCCTCTTCTTAGGCCTAGGCAACTCCAAAATAAAGTCCAGAGAAATGTCAATCCAAGTTCTTTTTAAGAATAGCACGCAAAAGTGTTCCCAAAGTTCTATTGACAGTTCTTCAGTTTGTCCATCCGTTTGAGGATGACAAGTAGTAGAAAACAACAATTTTGTGCCAAGTTTAGCCCATAAATTATTCCAAAAGTAACTCAAAAATCTAACATTGCGACGAGAAACAATAGTCCTAGGCATGCCATGCAACCTAGCGACTTCTCTAAAGAACAAATCCGGAATGTTTGAAGCATCATCGGTTTCATGACAAGCTATAAAATGTGCCATCTTAGATAATCTATCCACAACAACCCCAAAATAAAGTCCAGATAAATGTCAATCCAAGTTCTTTTTAAGAATAGCACGCAAAAGTGTTCCCAAAGTTTTATTGACAACTTCAGTTTGTCCATCTGTTTGAGAATGACAAGTAGTAGAAAACAACAATTTTGTGCCAAGTTTAGCCCATAAATTATTCCAAAAGTAACTCAAAAATTCAACATTGCGACGAGAAACAATAGTCCTAGGCATGCCATGCAACCTAGCGACTTCTCTAAAGAACAAATCCGGAATGTTTGAAGCATCATCGGTTTCATGACAAGCTATAAAATGTGCCATCTTAGATAATCTATCCACAACTACAAAAATAGAATCCCTCCTCTTCTTAGGGCTAGGCAACTCCAAAATAAAGTACAGAGAAATGTCAATCCAAGTTCTTTTTAAGAATAGCACGCAAAAGTGTTCCCAAATTTCTATTGACAACTTCAGTTTGTCCATCCGTTTGAGGATGACAAGTAGTAGAAAACAACAATTTTGTGCCAAGTTTAGCCCATAAATTATTCCAAAAGTAACTCAAAAATTTAACATTGCGACGAGAAACAATAGTCCTTGGCATGCCATGCAACCTAGCGACTTCTCTAAAGAACAAATCCGTAATGTTTGAAGCATCATCGGTTTCATGACAAGCTATAAAATATGCCATCTTAGAGAATCTATCCACAATTACAAAAATAGAATCCCTCCTATTCTTAGGCCTAGGCAACCCCAACTAAAGTCCATAGAAATGTCAATCCAAGTTCTTTTTAAGACTAGCACGCAAAAGTGTTCCCAAAGTTTTATTGACAACTTCAGTTTGTCCATCTGTTTGAGAATGACAAGTAGTAGAAAACAACAATTTTGTGCCAAGTTTAGCCCATAAATTATTCTAAAAGTAACTCAAAAATTTAACATTGCGACGAGAAACAATAGTCCTAGGCATGCCATGCAACCTAGCGACTTCTCTAAAGAACAAATCCGTAAGGTTTGAAGCATCATCGGTTTCATGACAAGCTATAAAATGTGCCATCTTTGAGAATCTATCCACAACTACAAAAATAGAATCCCTCCTCTTCTTAGGCCTAGGCAACTCCAAAATAAAGTCCAGAGAAATGTCAATCCAAGTTCTTTTTAAGAATAGCACGCAAAAGTGTTCCCAAAGTTCTATTGACAACTTCAGTTTGTCCATCCGTTTGAGGATGACAAGTAGTAGAAAACAACAATTTTGTGCCAAGTTTAGCCCATAAATTATTCCAAAAGTAACTCAAAAATCTAACATTGCGACGAGAAACAATAGTCCTAGGCATGCCATGCAACCTAGCGACTTCTCTAAAGAACAAATCCGCAATGTTTGAAGCATCATCGGTTTTATGACAAGCTATAAAATGTGCCATCTTAGAGAATCTATCCACAACAACCCCAAAATAAAGTCCATAGAAATGTAAATCCAAGTTCTTTTTAAGAATAGCACGCTAAAGTGTTCCCAAAGTTATATTGACAACTTCAGTTTGTCCATCTGTTTGAGGATGACAAGTAGTAGAAAACAACAATTTTGTGACAAGTTTAGCCCATAAATTATTCCAAAAGTAACTCAAAAATTTAAAATTGCGACGAGAAACAATAGTCCTAGGCATGCCATGCAACCTAGCGACTTCTCTAAAGAACAAATCCGTAATGTTTGAAGCATCATCGGTTTCATGACAAGCTATAAAATGTGCCATCTTTGAGAATCTATCCACAACTACAAAAATAGAATCCCTCCTCTTCTTAGGCCTAGGCAACTCCAAAATAAAGTCCAGAGAAATGTCAATCCAAGTTCTTTTTAAGAATAGCACGCAAAAGTGTTCCCAAAGTTCTATTGACAGTTCTTCAGTTTGTCCATCCGTTTGAGGATGACAAGTAGTAGAAAACACAAATTTTGTGCCAAGTTTAGCCCATAAATTATTCCAAAAGTAACTCAAAAATCTAACATTGCGACGAGAAACAATAGTCCTAGGCATGCCATGCAACCTAGCGACTTCTCTAAAGAACAAATCCGGAATGTTTGAAGCATCATCGGTTTCATGACAAGCTATAAAATGTGCCATCTTAGATAATCTATCCACAACAACCCCAAAATAAAGTCCAGATAAATGTCAATCCAAGTTCTTTTTAAGAATAGCACGCAAAAGTGTTCCCAAAGTTTTATTGACAACTTCAGTTTGTCCATCTGTTTGAGAATGACAAGTAGTAGAAAACAACAATTTTGTGCCAAGTTTAGCCCATAAATTATTCCAAAAGTAACTCAAAAATTCAACATTGCGACGAGAAACAATAGTCCTAGGCATGCCATGCAACCTAGCGACTTCTCTAAAGAACAAATCCGGAATGTTTTAAGCATCATCGGTTTCATGACAAGCTATAAAATGTGCCATCTTAGATAATCTATCCACAACTACAAAAATAGAATCCCTCCTCTTCTTAGGCCTAGGCAACTCCAAAATAAAGTACAGAGAAATGTCAATCCAAGTTCTTTTTAAGAATAGCACGCAAAAGTGTTTCCAAATTTCTATTGACAACTTCAGTTTGTCCATCCGTTTGAGGAGGACAAGTAGTAGAAAACAACAATTTTGTGCCAAGTTTAGCCCATAAATTATTCCAAAAGTAACTCAAAAATTTAACATTGCGACGAGAAACAATAGTCCTTGGCATGCCATGCAACCTAGCGACTTCTCTAAAGAACAAATCCGTAATGTTTGAAGCATCATCGGTTTCATGACAAGCTATAAAATATGCCATCTTAGAGAATCTATCCACAATAACAAAAATAGAATCCCTCCTCTTCTTAGGCCTAGGCAACCCCAACTAAAGTCCATAGAAATGTCAATCCAAGTTCTTTTTAAGAATAGCACGCAAAAGTGTTCCCAAAGTTTTATTGACAACTTCAGTTTGTCCATCTGTTTGAGAATGACAAGTAGTAGAAAACAACAATTTTGTGCCAAGTTTAGCCCATAAATTATTCCAAAAGTAACTCAAAAATCTAACATTGCGACGAGAAACAATAGTCCTAGGCATGCCATGCAACCTAGCGACTTCTCTAAAGAACAAATCCGTAATGTTTGAAGCATCATCGGTTTCATGACAAGCTATAAAATGTGCCATCTTTGAGAATCTATCCACAACTACAAAAATAGAATCCCTCCTCTTCTTAGGCCTAGGCAACTCCAAAATAAATTCCAGAGAAATGTCAATCCAAGTTCTTTTTAAGAATAGCACGCAAAAGTGTTCCCAAAGTTCTATTGACAACTTCAGTTTGTCCATCCGTTTGAGGATGACAAGTAGTAGAAAACAACAATCTTGTGCCAAGTTTAGCCCATAAATTATTCCAAAAGTAACTCAAAAATCTAACATTGCGACGAGAAACAATAGTCCTAGGCATGCCATGCAACCTAGCGACTTCTCTAAAGAACAAATCCGCAATGTTTGAAGCATCATCGGTTTTATGACAAGCTATAAAATGTGCCATCTTAGAGAATCTATCCACAACAACCCCAAAATAAAGTCCATAGAAATGTAAATCCAAGTTCTTTTTAAGAATAGCACGCTAAAGTGTTCCCAAAGTTATATTGACAACTTCAGTTTGTCCATCTGTTTGAGGATGACAAGTAGTAGAAAACAACAATTTTGTGCCAAGTTTAGCCCATAAATTATTCCAAAAGTAACTCAAAAATTTAACATTGCGACGAGAAACAATAGTCCTAGGCATGCCATGCAACCTAGCGACTTCTCTAAAGAACAAATCCGGAATGTTTGAAGCATCATCGGTTTCATGACAAGCTATAAAATGTGCCATCATAGAGAATCTATCCACAACTACAAAAATAGAATCCCTCCTCTTCTTAGGCCTAGGCAACTCCAAAATAAAGTCCATAGAAATGTCAATCCAAGTTCTTTTTAAGAATAGCACGCAAAAGTGTTCCCAAAGTTATATTGACAACTTCAGTTTGTCCATCTGTTTGAGGATGACAAGTAGTAGAAAACAACAATTTTGTGCCCAGTTTAGCCCATAAATTATTCCAAAAGTAACTCAAAAATTTAACATTGCGACGAGAAACAATAGTCCTAGGCATGCCATGCAACCTAGCGACTTCTCTAAAGAACAAATCCGGAATGTTTGAAGCATCATCGGTTTCATGACAAGCTATAAAATGTGCCATCTTAGAGAATCTATCCACAACTACAAAAATAGAATCCCTCCTCTTCTTAGGCCTAGGCAACTCCAAAATAAAGTCCAGAGAAATGTCAATCCAAGTTCTTTTTAAGAATAGCACGCAAAAGTGTTCCCAAAGTTCTATTGACAACTTCAGTTTGTCCATCCGTTTGAGGATGACAAGTAGTAGAAAACAACAATTTTGTGCCAAGTTCAGCCCATAAAGTCTTCCAAAAGTAACTCAAGAATTTAACATCGCGACCAGAAACAATAGTCCTAGGCATGCCAAGCAACCTAGCGACTTCTCTAAAGAACAAATCCGCAATGTTTGAAGCATCATCTGTTTTATGACAAGCTATAAAATGTTCCCAAAGTTATATTGACAACTTCAGTTTGTCCATCCGTTTGAGGATGACAAGTAGTAGAAAACAACAATTTTGTGCCAAGTTCAGCCCATAAAGTGTTCCAAAAGTAACTCAAGAATTTAACATCGCGACCAGAAACAATAGTCCTAGGCATGCCAAGCAACCTAGCGACTTCTCTAAAGAACAAATCCGCAATGTTTGAAGCATCATCGGTTTTTTGACAAACTATAAAATGTGCCATCTTAGAGAATCTATCCACAACAACAAAAATAGAATACATCCCCTTCTTAGTCCTAGGCAACCCCAAAATAAAGTCCATAGAAATGTCAATCCAAGTTCTTTTTAAGAATAGCACGGAAAAGTGTTCCCAAAGTTCTATTGACAACTTCAATTTGTCCATCCGTTTGAGGATGACAAGTAGTAGAAAACAACAATTTTGTGCCAAGTTTAGCCCATAAATTATTCCAAAAGTAACTCAAAAGTTTAACATTGCGACGAGAAACAATAGTCCTAGGCATGCCATACAACCTAGCGACTTCTCTAAAGAAGAAATCCGCATGGTTTGAAGCATCATCGGTTTTATGACAAGCTATAAAATGTGCCATCTTAGAGAATCTATCCACAACAACCCCAAAATAAAGTCCATAGAAATGTCAATCCAAGTTCTTTTTAAGAATAGCACGCAAAAGTGTTCCCAAAGTTATATTGACAACTTCAGTTTGTCCATCTGTTTGAGGATGACAAGTAGTAGAAAACAACAATTTTGTGCCCAGTTTAGCCCATAAATTATTCCAAAAGTAACTCAAAAATTTAACATTGCGACGAGAAACAATAGTCCTAGGCATGCCATGCAACCTAGCGACTTCTCTAAAGAACAAATCCGGAATGTTTGAAGCATCATCGGTTTCATGACAAGCTATAAAATGTGCCATCTTAGAGAATCTATCCACAACTACAAAAATAGAATCCCTCCTCTTCTTAGGCCTAGGCAACTCCAAAATAAAGTCCAGAGAAATGTCAATCCAAGTTCTTTTTAAGAATAGCACGCAAAAGTGTTCCCAAAGTTCTATTGACAACTTCAGTTTGTCCATCCGTTTGAGGATGACAAGTAGTAGAAAACAACAATTTTGTGCCAAGTTCAGCCCATAAAGTCTTCCAAAAGTAACTCAAGAATTTAACATCGCGACCAGAAACAATAGTCCTAGGCATGCCAAGCAACCTAGCGACTTCTCTAAAGAACAAATCCGCAATGTTTGAAGCATCATCTGTTTTATGACAAGCTATAAAATGTTCCCAAAGTTATATTGACAACTTCAGTTTGTCCATCCGTTTGAGGATGACAAGTAGTAGAAAACAACAATTTTGTGCCAAGTTCAGCCCATAAAGTGTTCCAAAAGTAACTCAAGAATTTAACATCGCGACCAGAAACAATAGTCCTAGGCATGCCAAGCAACCTAGCGACTTCTCTAAAGAACAAATCCGCAATGTTTGAAGCATCATCGGTTTTTTGACAAACTATAAAATGTGCCATCTTAGAGAATCTATCCACAACAACAAAAATAGAATACATCCCCTTCTTAGTCCTAGGCAACCCCAAAATAAAGTCCATAGAAATGTCAATCCAAGTTCTTTTTAAGAATAGCACGGAAAAGTGTTCCCAAAGTTCTATTGACAACTTCAATTTGTCCATCCGTTTGAGGATGACAAGTAGTAGAAAACAACAATTTTGTGCCAAGTTTAGCCCATAAATTATTCCAAAAGTAACTCAAAAGTTTAACATTGCGACGAGAAACAATAGTCCTAGGCATGCCATACAACCTAGCGACTTCTCTAAAGAAGAAATCCGCATGGTTTGAAGCATCATCGGTTTTATGACAAGCTATAAAATGTGCCATCTTAGAGAATCTATCCACAACAACCCCAAAATAAAGTCCATAGAAATGTCAATCCAAGTTCTTTTTAAGAATAGCACGCAAAAGTGTTCCCAAAGTTATATTGACAACTTCAGTTTGTCCATCCGTTTGAGGATGACCAGTAGTAGAAAACAACAATTTTGTGCCAAGTTTAGCCCATAAATTATTCCAAAAGTAACTCAAAAATTTAACATTGCGACGAGAAACAATAGTCCTAGGCATGCCATGCAACCTAGCGACTTCTCTAAAGAACAAATCCGGAATGTTTGAAGCATCATCGGTTTCATGACAAGCTATAAAATGTGCCATCTTAGAGAATCTATCCACAACTACAAAAATAGAATCCCTCCTCTTCTTAGGCCTAGGCAACTCCAAAATAAAGTCCAGAGAAATGTCAATCCAAGTTCTTTTTAAGAATAGCACGTAAAAGTGTTCCCAAAGTTCTATTGACAACTTCAGTTTGTCCATCCGTTTGAGGATGACAAGTAGTAGAAAACAACAATTTTGTGCCAAGTTCAGCCCATAAAGTCTTCCAAAAGTAACTCAAGAATTTAACATCGCGACCAGAAACAATAGTCCTAGGCATGCCAAGCAACCTAGCGACTTCTCTAAAGAACAAATCCGTAATGTTTGAAGCATCATCGGTGTCATGACAAGCTATAAAATGTGCCATCTTAGAGAATCTATCCACAATTACAAAAATAGAATCCTTCCTCTTCTTAGGCCTAGGCAACCCCAACTAAAGTCCATAGAAATGTCAATCCAAGTTCTTTTTAAGAATAGCACGCAAAAGTGTTCCCAAAGTTTTATTGACAACTTCAGTTTGTCCATCTGTTTGAAAATGACAAGTAGTAGAAAACAACAATTTTGTGCCAAGTTTAGCCCATAAATTATTCCAAAAGTAACTCAAAAATTTAACATTGCGACAAGAAACAATAGTCCTAGGCATGCCATGCAACCTAGCGACTTCTCTAAAGAACAAATCCGTAATGTCTGAAGCATCATCGGTTTCATGACAAGCTATAAAATGTGCCATCTTTGAGAATCTATCCACAACTACAAAAATAGAATCCCTCCTCTTCTTAGGCCTAGGCAACTCCAAAATAAAGTCCAGAGAAATGTCAATCCAAGTTCTTTTTAAGAATAGCACGCAAAAGTGTTCCCAAAGTTATATTGACAACTTCAGTTTGTCCATCTGTTTGAGGATGACAAGTAGTAGAAAACAACAATTTTGTGCCCAGTTTAGCCCATAAATTATTCCAAAAGTAACTCAAAAATTTAACATTGCGACGAGAAACAATAGTCCTAGGCATGCCATGCAACCTAGCGACTTCTCTAAAGAACAAATCCGGAATGTTTGAAGCATCATCGGTTTCATGACAAGCTATAAAATGTGCCATCTTAGAGAATCTATCCACAACTACAAAAATAGAATCCCTCCTCTTCTTAGGCCTAGGCAACTCCAAAATAAAGTCCAGAGAAATGTCAATCCAAGTTCTTTTTAAGAATAGCACGTAAAAGTGTTCCCAAAGTTCTATTGACAACTTCAGTTTGTCCATCCGTTTGAGGATGACAAGTAGTAGAAAACAACAATTTTGTGCCAAGTTCAGCCCATAAAGTCTTCCAAAAGTAACTCAAGAATTTAACATCGCGACCAGAAACAATAGTCCTAGGCATGCCAAGCAACCTAGCGACTTCTCTAAAGAACAAATCCGCAATGTTTGAAGCATCATCGGTTTTATGACAAGCTATAAAATGTTCTCAAAGTTATATTGACAACTTCAGTTTGTTCATCCGTTTGAGGATGACAAGTAGTAGAAAACAACAATTTTGTGCCAAGTTCAGCCCATAAAGTCTTCCAAAAGTAACTCAAGAATTTAACATCGCGACCAGAAACAATAGTCCTAGGCATGCCAAGCAACCTAGCAACTTCTCTAAAGAACAAATCCGCAATGTTTGAAGCATCATCGGTTTTTTGACAAGCTATAAAATGTGCCATTTTAGAGAATCTATCCACAACAACAAAAATAGAATACATCCCCTTCTTAGTCCTAGGCAACCCCAAAATAAAGTCCATAGAAATGTCAATCCAAGTTCTTTTTAAGAATAGCACGGAAAAGTGTTCCCAAAGTTCTATTGACAACTTCAGTTTGTCCATCCGTTTGAGGATGACAAGTAGTAGAAAACAACAATTTTGTGCCAAGTTTAGCCCATAAATTATTCCAAAAGTAACACAAAAATTTAACATTGCGACGAGAAACAATAGTCCTAGGCATGCCATGCAACCTAGCGACTTCTCTAAAGAACAAATCCGCAATGTTTGAAGCATCATCGGTTTTATGACAAGCGATAAAATGTGCCATCTTAGAGAATCTATCCACAACAACCCAAAATAAAGTCCATTGAAATGTCAATCCAAGTTCTTTTTAAGAATAGCACGCAAAAGTGTTCCCAAAATTATATTGACAACTTCAGTTTGTCCATCCGTTTGAGGATGACAAGTAGTAGAAAACAACAATTTTGTGTCAAGTTTAGCCCATAAATTATTCCAAAAGTAACTCAAAAATTTAACATCGCGACCAGAAACAATAGTCCTAGGCATGCCAAGCAACCTAGCGACTTCTCTAAAGAACAAATCCGCAATGTTTGAAGCATCATCGGTTTCATGACAAGCTATAAAATGTGCCATCTTAGAGAATCTATCCACAATTACAAAAATAGAATCCCTCCTCTTCTTAGGCCTAGGCAACCCCAACTAAAGTCCATAGAAATGTCAATCTAAGTTCTTTTTAAGAATAGCACGCAAAAGTGTTCCCAAAGTTTTATTGACAACTTCAGTTTGTCCATCTGTTTGAGAATGACAAGTAGTAGAAAACAACAATTTTGTGCCAAGTTTAGCCCATAAATTATTCCAAAAGTAACTCAAAAATTCAACATTGCGACGAGAAACAATAGTCCTAGGCATGCCATGCAACCTTGCGACTTCTCTAAAGAACAAATCCGGAATGTTTTAAGCATCATCGGTTTCATGACAAGCTATAAAATGTGCCATCTTAGATAATCTATCCACAACTACAAAAATAGAATCCCTCCTCTTCTTAGGCCTAGGCAACTCCAAAATAAAGTACAGAGAAATGTCAATCCAAGTTCTTTTTAAGAATAGCACGCAAAAGTGTTCCCAAATTTCTATTGACAACTTCAGTTTGTCCATCCGTTTGAGGAGGACAAGTAGTAGAAAACAACAATTTTGTGCCAAGTTTAGCCCATAAATTATTCCAAAAGTAACTCAAAAATTTAACATTGCGACGAGAAACAATAGTCCTTGGCATGCCATGCAACCTAGCGACTTCTCTAAAGAACAAATCCGTAATGTTTGAAGCATCATCGGTTTCATGACAAGCTATAAAATATGCCATCTTAGAGAATCTATCCACAATTACAAAATAGAATCCCTCCTCTTCTTAGGCCTAGGCAACCCCAACTAAAGTCCATAGAAATGTCAATCCAAGTTCTTTTTAAGAATAGCACGCAAAAGTGTTCCCAAAGTTTTATGTACAACTTCAGTTTGTCCATCTGTTTGAGAATGACAAGTAGTAGAAAACAACAATTTTGTGCCAAGTTTAGCCCATAAATTATTCCAAAAGTAACTCAAAAATCTAACATTGCGACGAGAAACAATAGTCCTAGGCATGCCATGCAACCTAGCGACTTCTCTAAAGAACAAATCCGTAATGTTTGAAGCATCATCGGTTTCATGACAAGCTATAAAATGTGCCATATTTGAGAATCTATCCACAACTACAAAAATAGAATCCCTCCTCTTCTTAGGCCTAGGCAACTCCAAAATAAAGTCCAGAGAAATGTCAATCCAAGTTCTTTTTAAGAATAGCACGCAAAAGTGTTCCCAAAGTTCTATTGACAACTTCAGTTTGTCCATCCGTTTGAGGATGACAAGTAGTAGAAAACAACAATCTTGTGCCAAGTTTAGCCCATAAATTATTCCAAAAGTAACTCAAAAATCTAACATTGCGACGAGAAACAATAGTCCTAGGCATGCCATGCAACCTAGCGACTTCTCTAAAGAACAAATCCGCAATGTTTGAAGCATCATCGGTTTTATGACAAGCTATAAAATGTGCCATCTTAGAGAATCTATCCACAACAACCCCAAAATAAAGTCCATAGAAATGTAAATCCAAGTTCTTTTTAAGAATAGCACGCTAAAGTGTTCCCAAAGTTATATTGACAACTTCAGTTTGTCCATCTGTTTGAGGATGACAAGTAGTAGAAAACAACAATTTTGTGCCAAGTTTAGCCCATAAATTATTCCAAAAGTAACTCAAAAATTTAACATTGCGACGAGAAACAATAGTCCTAGGCATGCCATGCAACCTAGCGACTTCTCTAAAGAACAAATCCGGAATGTTTGAAGCATCATCGGTTTCATGACAAGCTATAAAATGTGCCATCTTAGAGAATCTATCCACAACTACAAAAATAGAATCCCTCCTCTTCTTAGGCCTAGGCAACTCCAAAATAAAGTCCATAGAAATGTCAATCCAAGTTCTTTTTAAGAATATGTGGGGACCCGGGCTCTAATTCTTTTTCTTGGGATTAAATGGATTGTTATTAAAAACGTGGGTCAATTTTTCGCTTTTTACCTTAAATCTAATGTAAACAAACGAGCATGAGTTCTTTATTTAAATACAACATACAAACATCAAATACATGTATTATTCTGTATGTCCTCACCTAACCAGTAATACAATACATAACCAAAAGACAACTACTGGTCCATCTGCTAGGCCCGAGATCTCCACGCTAACACGATCATCTCTGTCTCGACCCAGATCCTGCCCCACCTGTTGTTATGCACACATACAGACATAACAACAGCCGGAAAACCGGTGAGAACAAATCCCAGTATAGACATGTGAACATGCATATAAATACTATAAAACATGAAACATGCTGATATGAATGTCATTCATATAAAATCATGAAATGCGAGCCTAATCATGTCTAGATGCGACTCGACTAAAACTCTAGGGATCCCGGTGTGAATAAGACGATCTATCACCTACCCTCCCAATCGGGGTGACGGTACGTCTTATTCCTAGACTTCGGCCTAATCTGTATCCACGTCTACAAAGGGGCGGTGATCTTCCCCTAAGCTGGGATAGAACCGAACATCTAGAAGTCTGCCTGATCTCCAGACTGTCCTATCTTAATGCATGAATACAAAATCTGTAAACAAGCATAATCATCTAATGCAATGTAACATGATCTGTAAACAAAGCATAATAAGAATTGAATACAAGTTCTAATAAACATCTAATGCAATGTAACATGATCTGTAAACAAAGCATAGCGAGATTTGCATACAAGATCTATAAACAAATCTATAATAATAATACCTATATCAAGATATAAACAATAAAACTCGTATGTGGTTTTGGTTGGGAAACTCAAATGTGATCTCATTTGAGTCGTGATTCCCCAAAACAAAACATGTAGTATACCTTTCGTCGTAGAATTGCTGTCACAGTCGAGAAGATGAATCTGAAATAGAAATGACTCTTAACACTTCTACTTCTACTGAGAGCTCGTAGGAATGACTCTAAACTGAGACCTCGCGTCTCTATTTATAGACAACGATCGGAAGATCCGATCCACTTCGGACGATCCGATCTGACACACGTCGGACGCTCCGAACTTACTTCGGACGTTCCGAATCCTGCATGTCTTCCACGTCTCTAGCCAACTGTCTCGGATGATCCGAACTACGATCGGTCGATCCGAACTATTGCATGCCATCCATGTGTCCAGCCACCTGGCTCGGACGCTCCGAACTCCGAACGGACGATGCGAACTCTGATCGTACGTTCCGATCTCGGTTCGGTCCTTCCGGTCTCACCGAAATATAAATACTCCAATATTCTCGATATCGGTCAATCTAATTCTCAATAGATATCAACACTATCATATTCTCAATCATAATCCAATACAGTACTTCTGTCCCAACAAGTCATAATCATACTGAAAATCATATATGATATCATTTCTTATTTCTTATGGTTATGTACAATCTTCACAACATATTCGTATATGTCAATCATTGTTCTGGGCATTACATTTCTCCCCCTCTAAGACAGAAGTTCGTCCTCGAACTGAAGTAACCATACAAAGTATCTAAAACAGTTTGATAATCTAAAACTGAATACATACTCATATCATATAAATAACTCGGGGTGTTTCTGCCTCATGTTTTCTTCCGTTTCCCACGTCGCTTCCTCAATGCCATGTCGACTCCACTGAACTTTCACAAATGGAATGGTCTTCGTTCTGAGCTGTTTGTCCTTTCGATCAAGAATCTGTATCGGTCGTTCTATATAGCTCAAGGTGTGATCAAGTTCAGCTTCGTTCGGTTGAATAACATGAGAAACATCTGGTATATATCTGCGTAACATTGATACATGAAATACGTCATGTATTCCGGATAAGGAAGGAGGAAGAGCAAGTCGATAAGCTCGATCGCCAATCTTTTCAAGAATCTCGTAAGGACCAATGTATCGAGGAGAGAGTTTTCCGCGTTTGCCAAATCGAACAACGCCTCTGAATGGAGAAATCTTTAAAAACACTCTATCTCCCGCCTCAAATACTAACGGTCTACGTCTGATATTGGCGTACTTTGCTTGTCGATCTTGTGCTGTCTTCATTCGTTTCTGAATGATCTTTACCTTCTCAGTCATGTCACGAATCATATCTGGCCCAAGTTCTGGTACCTCTGAAACGTCATCCCAATATAGCGGAGATCTGCACTTCTTGCCATACAACGCTTCAAACGGTGCCATCTCAATGCTCGTCTGATAGCTGTTATTATAAGAGAATTCGCAAAGAGGTAGAGAATCTTGCCAACCAATGCCAAAATCTAGCACTACGGCTCTTAACATATCCTCTAATGTCTGTATAGTCCGCTCTGACTGTCCGTCTGTCTGAGGATGATAAGCAGTACTCAGGTGTAATGTCGTACCTAAGGCCTGCTGTAAACTGTGCCAGAAGTGAGAAGTGAATCGTGGATCACGATCTGATACGATAGACTTCGGCACTCCATGCAATCTGACTACCTCGCGAATATAAATCTCCGCCATCTGATCCTGTCTAAACGTCATTCTATATGGAATGAAACATGCGGATTTGGTCAGTCTGTCAATAATGACCCAAATCGCATCACAGCCTTTGGATGATCGTGGTAACTTCGTCACAAAATCCATGGAAATGTGGTCCCATTTCCATTCTGGAATGGATAAACTCTGAAGTAAACCCCCCGGCTTCTTCCTCTCGGCCTTCACCTGTTGGCAGTTCAAGCATTTAGACACAAATTCGGCAATATCTGACTTCATTTGCTTCCACCAGAACTGTGTCTTCAAGTCATTGTACATCTTTCTGCCACCAGGATGGATGCTGAACCGACTACAATGTGCCTCCGTCAGAATCTGCTGTCTCAAATCTGCAACATCTGGCACAACTAGACGGTTATTCACGTACAACACATGATCTCGTACCTGATATTCTGATACATGCCCTGATCTGACCATTTGGATTGATCTTTGCACATTCTGATCAGTTCTTTGTGCTTCCTTAATCCTCATAATCAAATTGGGCTCAACTTGGATCGTAAAGAGTCGTAGTGGCTTACTATCTGTATCAAATTCTAATCCAGATGTACAGCAATTTTCAACTAACTTGTTAACACCTATCGTCGATAAGGACAAAGAACATACCTTACGACTCAAGGCATCGGCTGCTGCATTTGACTTTCCTGGATAATATTTGATTTCACAGTCAAAGTCTTTCAGAAGATCTAGCCATCTACGTTGCCTCATATTCAATTCTGATTGAGAAAATAGGTACTTTAAGCTCTTGTGATCGGAAAAGATCTCAAATTTCTCGCCATAGAGATAATGACGCCAAATCTTTAATGCAAACACGATAGCCGCCAATTCAAGATCATGAATGGGGTATCGAACTTCATGTGGCTTCAATTGTCTCGAGGCGTATGCGATCACATGACCTCGCTGCATAAGAACACATCCCAAACCTCTATGAGAAGCATCACAATATACAACAAAATCACCTGTACCTGAAGGTATCGTCAATACTGGAGCACTGGTCAGCCTTTTCTTCAATTCACAAAGCTAGACTCACACTCCTCTGACCAAACAAATGGTGCATTCTTTTGTGTTAATTGAGTTATTGGTTTTGCAATACTGGAGAAATCTTTGATAAATCTTCTGTAGTATCCGGCTAAGCCCATGAAACTGCGTATTTCTGGTACAGAAGTCGGTCTCGACCAACTAATCACAGCTTCCACTTTACTTGGATCAACAGAAATACCATCTCCAGAAATGATATGTCCTAAGAAGACAACTCTATTCAACCAAAACTCACACTTTGACAATTTAGCATACAGTCGCTCGTTTCTCAACGTCTGCAAAACAATTCTGAGATGCTCTGCATGCTCATTTCTGTTCTTCGAATACACCAAAATGTCATCAATGAAGACAATCACAAATTCATCTAGATATCTCTGAAACACTTGGTTCATCAAGCCCATAAATACCGCAGGAGCATTTGTTAAACCAAAAGGCATGACAATAAATTCGTAATGTCCATACCTGGTTCGAAACGCTGTCTTTGGTATGTCTATATCTCGAACTCTGAGCTGATGATAACCAGAACGTAAATCAATCTTAGAATAGACCGAGGATCCCTGCAACTGATCAAATAGGTCATCGATCCTAGGCAAAGGATATTTATTCTTGATCGTTGCCTTGTTCAACTGCCGGTAATCGATACACAACCGCATCGACCCATCTTTCTTTCGCACGAACAGCACCGGAGCGCCCCAAGGAGATACACTAGGTCTGATATATCCCTTGGCTAGAAGATCTTCTAATTGTGCTTTCAATTCTTTGAGTTCGATGGGTGCCATCCTATATGGAGCTCTCGAAATAGGTACGGTACCTGGCGCAAGTTCAATGCTGAAATCTACCTCACGAACCGGAGGTAATCCTGGGATCTCATCTGGAAAAATATCTGGAAATTCCCGTACTACTGGCAGATCTGCCAATGCCGGGCTCGACTTCTGCATATCTACAGCATAAACAAAGAAACCATCCGCTCCTTTCTGTAACAGTCTGTTCATAGTAAGAGCCGAAATCAAGGGAATCCGAGATCTGGAACCCTTCCCGTAGAATTTCCACTCGTCTGTCATCTCGGGTCTGAATCTGACAATCTTGTGGAAACAATCCACGGTGGCTCTGTACTTCGTTAGCATGTCAATACCAACTATACAATCAAAATCAGCTAGACCCAACACTATACAATCTAGGTCAATCTCATGCCCCTCAAACTGTAGAATGCAATGTCTAACCGTAGTTACAGATATTAATCCACTTCCCAACGGAGAATTAATAGACACAACGTCTAACAAAGACTCAACAGGCAATGAATGCAACAATGCAAATCGTTCTGAGATGAATGTATGCGATGCACCTGTATCTATCAAGATATAAGCAGGATAACCATAAAGGAGACAGTTACCTGCTATAACATCATCTGGTGCATCTTGTGCTTGCTCCTCTGTCAACGCAAACACTTGGGCCTGTTGCCTCGGAGGTTGAGTCACAGTCTGACTACCTCGGCCTCTGGGTGGAGTCGGTGCTGGTGGAGGCTGAAAAGAGTGAACCGACGATGCCTGCCGCTCAAACTGAGGTACTGAACCGGATGCTCTTCCACTCTGGCCTTGCTGTACACCTCTCTGTGGACAGACTTTGGCAAAATGCCCCGGTTGCCTACAAATGTTGCATCGGCCTGTAACTCCTTGGCACTGTTCAGTCGCATGCCTACCTCCACAATTATTGCAATATACATCTGAAGTCCTTGAACTTTGATCAAAACCAGTCTGTCTTGATCCGCTGGAGCTGGATGAACTGCTCCCAGGTCGCTTAAACTGCTTCCCCTTCGCCTTCAACTGTTCTTTGCGTCCACTACCACTACCACCACTTTCGAATCGAGGAGGAGGAACTTGGGATGGAGGTAGTGGCGGTCTCGGACTCGGTGCAACATACGGAGCACTCCGTTGTCTAAGCAATCCTGCTTCAGCTCCTTTGGCACGATTCAATGCATCCGAGAAGTTATCGGGTCTCCCAGTATTGACCAACGTAAAGATATCTGGATTCAGGCCATTTATAAACTGATCCGCCATGGCCTCGTCATTTCCTGAAACATGGGGTGCAAAACGAAGCAAAGAAGAAAATTTAGCAACGTACTCCTCAATGTTCAATGGCCCTTGCCTCAGGTTTGCGAATTCAGCGCCTTTATCTTTACGGTAGGATACAGGGAAGAATCGCTGATAAAACTCGGTCTTGAATACCTTCCAAGAAATTTCGGTACCCCGCTGCTCTAAAGCTCTCCTAATGTTCAACCACCAATTCTTTGCTATATCTTGCAATTGATGGCCAATTAGCTTTATCCTCTTCTCATCACTGTACTCCAACGAGTCGAATAGCATCTCAATATCTTCAAGCCAACTTTCGCACTCGATGGCATTCTCGGTACCTTTTAAAGTGGGAGGTCGAAAGGATTGGAATCGCTTCAGCAACGTCTCCATAGGGGTCGCCGTAACATCCATAGGATCTCCGGATGTACTCCCTTGTTCTGGCGCTGCTGGTCGTAGAGGTACGGCTGCTCTCCTGGGAGGCATATCTAATAATCCAACAGATTAGTAAACAAGATATACAACTGTCTCAGCCATCATCTAGTCAGTTACCTCTGATCTAGAATCGGTTCTGATTCAGTCAATCACATGCTGAAATTAATCAAATACCAAACAACATGTAATAAGAAAGCAATAATCATGCTAGCACATCATCAAGCAAGGAAGAAGACTCGATCTACCCCGCTCATTCTATCCTATTTCAGTCTAACGGAACTATCGGCTCTGATACCACCTGTTGTGGGGACCCGGGCTCTAATTCTTTTTCTTGGGATTAAATGGATTGTTATTAAAAACGTGGGTCAATTTTTCGCTTTTTACCTTAAATCTAATGTAAACAAACGAGCATGAGTTCTTTATTTAAATACAACATACAAACATCAAATACATGTATTATTCTGTATGTCCTCACCTAACCAGTAATACAATACATAACCAAAAGACAACTACTGGTCCATCTGCTAGGCCCGAGATCTCCACGCTAACACGATCATCTCTGTCTCGACCCAGATCCTGCCCCACCTGTTGTTATGCACACATACAGACATAACAACAGCCGGAAAACCGGTGAGAACAAATCCCAGTATAGACATGTGAACATACATATAAATACTATAAAACATGAAACATGCTGATATGAATGTCATTCATATAAAATCATGAAATGCGAGCCTAATCATGTCTAGATGCGACTCGACTAAAACTCTAGGGATCCCGGTGTGAATAAGACGATCTATCACCTACCCTCCCAATCGGGGTGACGGTACGTCTTATTCCTAGACTTCGGCCTAATCTGTATCCACGTCTACAAAGGGGCGGTGATCTTCCCCTAAGCTGGGATAGAACCGAACATCTAGAAGTCTGCCTGATCTCCAGACTGTCCTATCTTAATGCATGAATACAAAATCTGTAAACAAGCATAATCATCTAATGCAATGTAACATGATCTGTAAACAAAGCATAATAAGAATTGAATACAAGTTCTAATAAACATCTAATGCAATGTAACATGATCTGTAAACAAAGCATAGCGAGATTTGCATACAAGATCTATAAACAAATCTATAATAATAATACCTATATCAAGATATAAACAATAAAACTCGTATGTGGTTTTGGTTGGGAAACTCAAATGTGATCTCATTTGAGTCGTGATTCCCCAAAACAAAACATGTAGTATACCTTTCGTCGTAGAATTGCTGTCACAGTCGAGAAGATGAATCTGAAATAGAAATGACTCTTAACACTTCTACTTCTACTGAGAGCTCGTAGGAATGACTCTAAACTGAGACCTCGCGTCTCTATTTATAGACAACGATCGGAAGATCCGATCCACTTCGGACGATCCGATCTGACACACGTCGGACGCTCCGAACTTACTTCGGACGTTCCGAATCCTGCATGTCTTCCACGTCTCTAGCCAACTGTCTCGGATGATCCGAACTACGATCGGTCGATCCGAACTATTGCATGCCATCCATGTGTCCAGCCACCTGGCTCGGACGCTCCGAACTCCGAACGGACGATGCGAACTCTGATCGTACGTTCCGATCTCGGTTCGGTCCTTCCGGTCTCACCGAAATATAAATACTCCAATATTCTCGATATCGGTCAATCTAATTCTCAATAGATATCAACACTATCATATTCTCAATCATAATCCAATACAGTACTTCTGTCCCAACAAGTCATAATCATACTGAAAATCATATATGATATCATTTCTTATTTCTTATGGTTATGTACAATCTTCACAACATATTCGTATATGTCAATCATTGTTCTGGGCATTACAGAATAGCACGCAAAAGTGTTCCCAAAGTTATATTGACAACTTCAGTTTGTCCATCTGTTTGAGGATGACAAGTAGTAGAAAACAACAATTTTGTGCCCAGTTTAGCCCATAAATTATTCCAAAAGTAACTCAAAAATTTAACATTGCGACGAGAAACAATAGTCCTAGGCATGCCATGCAACCTAGCGACTTCTCTAAAGAACAAATCCGGAATGTTTGAAGCATCATCGGTTTCATGACAAGCTATAAAATGTGCCATCTTAGAGAATCTATCCACAACTACAAAAATAGAATCCCTCCTCTTCTTAGGCCTAGGCAACTCCAAAATAAAGTCCAGAGAAATGTCAATCCAAGTTCTTTTTAAGAATAGCACGCAAAAGTGTTCCCAAAGTTCTATTGACAACTTCAGTTTGTCCATCCGTTTGAGGATGACAAGTAGTAGAAAACAACAATTTTGTGCCAAGTTCAGCCCATAAAGTCTTCCAAAAGTAACTCAAGAATTTAACATCGCGACCAGAAACAATAGTCCTAGGCATGCCAAGCAACCTAGCGACTTCTCTAAAGAACAAATCCGCAATGTTTGAAGCATCATCTGTTTTATGACAAGCTATAAAATGTTCCCAAAGTTATATTGACAACTTCAGTTTGTCCATCCGTTTGAGGATGACAAGTAGTAGAAAACAACAATTTTTTGCCAAATTCAGCCCATAAAGTGTTCCAAAAGTAACTCAAGAATTTAACATCGCGACCAGAAACAATAGTCCTAGGCATGCCAAGCAACCTAGCGACTTCTCTAAAGAACAAATCCGCAATGTTTGAAGCATCATCGGTTTTTTGACAAGCTATAAAATGTGCCATCTTAGAGAATCTATCCACAACAACAAAAATAGAATACATCCCCTTCTTAGTCCTAGGCAACCCCAAAATAAAGTCCATAGAAATGTCAATCCAAGTTCTTTTTAAGAATAGCACGAAAAAGTGTTCCCAAAGTTCTATTGACAACTTCAATTTGTCCATCCGTTTGAGGATGACAAGTAGTAGAAAACAACAATTTTGTGCCAAGTTTAGCCCATAAATTATTCCAAAAGTAACTCAAAAGTTTAACATTGCGACGAGAAACAATAGTCCTAGGCATGCCATACAACCTAGCGACTTCTCTAAAGAACAAATCCGCAATGTTTGAAGCATCATCGGTTTTATGACAAGCTATAAAATGTGCCATCTTAGAGAATCTATCCACAACAACCCCAAAATAAAGTCCATAGAAATGTCAATCCAAGTTCTTTTTAAGAATAGCACGCAAAAGTGTTCCCAAAGTTATATTGACAACTTCAGTTTGTCCATCCGTTTGAGGATGACCAGTAGTAGAAAACAACAATTTTGTGCCAAGTTTAGCCCATAAATTATTCCAAAAGTAACTCAAAAATTTAACATTGCGACGAGAAACAATAGTCCTAGGCATGCCATGCAACCTAGCGACTTCTCTAAAGAACAAATCCGTAATGTTTGAAGCATCATCGGTGTCATGACAAGCTATAAAATGTGCCATCTTAGAGAATCTATCCACAATTACAAAAATAGAATCCCTCCTCTTCTTAGGCCTAGGCAACCCCAACTAAAGTCCATAGAAATGTCAATCCAAGTTCTTTTTAAGAATAGCACGCAAAAGTGTTCCCAAAGTTTTATTGACAACTTCAGTTTGTCCATCTGTTTGAAAATGACAAGTAGTAGAAAACAACAATTTTGTGCCAAGTTTAGCCCATAAATTATTCCAAAAGTAACTCAAAAATTTAACATTGCGACGAGAAACAATAGTCCTAGGCATGCCATGCAACCTAGCGACTTCTCTAAAGAACAAATCCGTAATGTCTGAAGCATCATCGGTTTTGACAAGCTATAAAATGTGCCATCTTTGAGAATCTATCCACAACTACAAAAATAGAATCCCTCCTCTTCTTAGGCCTAGGCAACTCCAAAATAAAGTCCAGAGAAATGTCAATCCAAGTTCTTTTTAAGAATAGCACGCAAAAGTGTTCCCAAAGTTATATTGACAACTTCAGTTTGTCCATCTGTTTGAGGATGACAAGTAGTAGAAAACAACAATTTTGTGCCAAGTTTAGCCCATAAATTATTCCAAAAGTAACTCAAAAATCTAACATTGCGACGAGAAACAATAGTCCTAGGCATGCCATGAAACCTAGCGACTTCTCTAAAGAACAAATCCGCAATGTTTGAAGCATCATCGGTTTTATGACAAGCTATAAAATGTGCCATCTTAGAGAATCTATCCACAACAACCCCAAAATAAAGTCCATAGAAATGTCAATCCAAGTTCTTTTTAAGAATAGCACGCAAAGTGTTCCCAAAGTTATATTGACAACTTCAGTTTGTCCATCCGTTTGAGGATGACCAGTAGTATAAAACAACAATTTTGTGCCAAGTTTAGCCCATAAATTATTCCAAAAGTAACTCAAAAATTTAACATTGCGACGAGAAACAATAGTCCTAGGCATGCCATGCAACCTAGCGACTTCTCTAAAGAACAAATCCGTAATGTTTGAAGCATCATCGGTGTCATGACAAGCTATAAAATGTGCCATCTTAGAGAATCTATCCACAATTACAAAAATAGAATCCCTCCTCTTCTTAGGCCTAGGCAACCCCAAATAAAGTCCATAGAAATGTCAATCCAAGTTCTTTTTAAGAATAGCACGCAAAAGTGTTCCCAAAGTTATATTGACAACTTCAGTTTGTCCATCTGTTTGAAAATGACAAGTAGTAGAAAACAACAATTTTGTGCCAAGTTTAGCCCATAAATTATTCCAAAAGTAACTCAAAAATTTAACATTGCGACGAGAAACAATAGTCCTAGGCATGCCATGCAACCTAGCGACTTCTCTAAAGAACAAATCCGTAATGTCTGAAGCATCATCGGTTTCATGACAAGCTATAAAATGTGCCATCTTTGAGAATCTATCCACAACTACAAAAATAGAATCCCTCCTCTTCTTAGGCCTAGGCAACTCCAAAATAAAGTCCAGAGAAATGTCAATCCAAGTTCTTTTTAAGAATAGCACGCAAAAGTGTTCCCAAAGTTATATTGACAACTTCAGTTTGTCCATCTGTTTGAGGATGACAAGTAGTAGAAAACAACAATTTTGTGCCAAGTTTAGCCCATAAATTATTCCAAAAGTAACTCAAAAATCTAACATTGCGACGAGAAACAATAGTCCTAGGCATGCCATGCAACCTAGCGACTTCTCTAAAGAACAAATCCGCAATGTTTGAAGCATCATCGGTTTTATGACAAGCTATAAAATGTGCCATCTTAGAGAATCTATCCACAACAACCCCAAAATAAAGTCCATAGAAATGTAAATCCAAGTTCTTTTTAAGAATAGCACGCTAAAGTGTTCCCAAAGTTATATTGACAACTTCAGTTTGTCCATCTGTTTGAGGATGACAAGTAGTAGAAAACAACAATTTTGTGACAAGTTTAGCCCATAAATTATTCCAAAAGTAACTCAAAAATTTAACATTGCGACGAGAAACAATAGTCCTAGGCATGCCATGCAACCTAGCGACTTCTCTAAAGAACAAATCCGTAATGTTTGAAGCATCATCGGTTTCATGACAAGCTATAAAATGTGCCATCTTTGAGAATCTATACACAACTACAAAAATAGAATCCCTCCTCTTCTTAGGCCTAGGCAACTCCAAAATAAAGTCCAGAGAAATGTCAATCCAAGTTCTTTTTAAGAATAGCACGCAAAAGTGTTCCCAAAGTTCTATTGACAGTTCTTCAGTTTGTCCATCCGTTTGAGGATGACAAGTAGTAGAAAACACAAATTTTGTGCCAAGTTTAGCCCATAAATTATTCCAAAAGTAACTCAAAAATCTAACATTGCGACGAGAAACAATAGTCCTAGGCATGCCATGCAACCTAGCGACTTCTCTAAAGAACAAATCCGGAATGTTTGAAGCATCATCGGTTTCATGACAAGCTATAAAATGTGCCATCTTAGATAATCTATCCACAACAACCCCAAAATAAAGTCCAGATAAATGTCAATCCAAGTTCTTTTTAAGAATAGCACGCAAAAGTGTTCCCAAAGTTTTATTGACAACTTCAGTTTGTCCATCTGTTTGAGAATGACAAGTAGTAGAAAACAACAATTTTGTGCCAAGTTTAGCCCATAAATTATTCCAAAAGTAACTCAAAAATTCAACATTGCGACGAGAAACAATAGTCCTAGGCATGCCATGCAACCTAGCGACTTCTCTAAAGAACAAATCCGGAATGTTTTAAGCATCATCGGTTTCATGACAAGCTATAAAATGTGCCATCTTAGATAATCTATCCACAACTACAAAAATAGAATC
Organism: Primulina eburnea; assembly: GCF_022965805.1. Taxonomy (NCBI): domain Eukaryota; kingdom Viridiplantae; phylum Streptophyta; class Magnoliopsida; order Lamiales; family Gesneriaceae; genus Primulina; species Primulina eburnea. The sequence continues at coordinate 46,434 of NW_027330893.1, forward strand.
CCTCCTCTTCTTAGGCCTAGGCAACTCCAAAATAAAGTACAGAGAAATGTCAATCCAAGTTCTTTTTAAGAATATCACGCAAAAGTGTTCCCAAATTTCTATTGACAACTTCAGTTTGTCCATCCGTTTGAGGAGGACAAGTAGTAGAAAACAACAATTTTGTGCCAAGTTTAGCCCATAAATTATTCCAAAAGTAACTCAAAAATTTAACATTGCGACGAGAAACAATAGTCCTTGGCATGCCATGCAACCTAGCGACTTCTCTAAAGAACAAATCCGTAATGTTTGAAGCATCATCGGTTTCATGACAAGCTATAAAATATGCCATCTTAGAGAATCTATCCACAATTACAAAAATAGAATCCCTCCTCTTCTTAGGCCTAGGCAACCCCAACTAAAGTCCATAGAAATGTCAATCCAAGTTCTTTTTAAGAATAGCACGCAAAAGTGTTCCCAAAGTTTTATTGACAACTTCAGTTTGTCCATCTGTTTGAGAATGACAAGTAGTAGAAAACAACAATTTTGTGCCAAGTTTAGCCCATAAATTATTCCAAAAGTAACTCAAAAATCTAACATTGCGACGAGAAACAATAGTCCTAGGCATGCCATGCAACCTAGCGACTTCTCTAAAGAACAAATCCGTAATGTTTGAAGCATCATCGGTTTCATGACAAGCTATAAAATGTGCCATCTTTGAGAATCTATCCACAACTACAAAAATAGAATCCCTCCTCTTCTTAGGCCTAGGCAACTCCAAAATAAATTCCAGAGAAATGTCAATCCAAGTTCTTTTTAAGAATAGCACGCAAAAGTGTTCCCAAAGTTCTATTGACAACTTCAGTTTGTCCATCCGTTTGAGGATGACAAGTAGTAGAAAACAACAATCTTGTGCCAAGTTTAGCCCATAAATTATTCCAAAAGTAACTCAAAAATCTAACATTGCGACGAGAAACAATAGTCCTAGGCATGCCATGCAACCTAGCGACTTCTCTAAAGAACAAATCCGCAATGTTTGAAGCATCATCGGTTTTATGACAAGCTATAAAATGTGCCATCTTAGAGAATCTATCCACAACAACCCCAAAATAAAGTCCATAGAAATGTAAATCCAAGTTCTTTTTAAGAATAGCACGCTAAAGTGTTCCCAAAGTTATATTGACAACTTCAGTTTGTCCATCTGTTTGAGGATGACAAGTAGTAGAAAACAACAATTTTGTGCCAAGTTTAGCCCATAAATTATTCCAAAAGTAACTCAAAAATTTAACATTGCGACGAGAAACAATAGTCCTAGGCATGCCATGCAACCTAGCGACTTCTCTAAAGAACAAATCCGGAATGTTTGAAGCATCATCGGTTTCATGACAAGCTATAAAATGTGCCATCTTAGAGAATCTATCCACAACTACAAAAATAGAATCCCTCCTCTTCTTAGGCCTAGGCAACTCCAAAATAAAGTACATAGAAATGTCAATCCAAGTTCTTTTTAAGAATAGCACGCAAAAGTGTTCCCAAAGTTATATTGACAACTTCAGTTTGTCCATCTGTTTGAGGATGACAAGTAGTAGAAAACAACAATTTTGTGCCCAGTTTAGCCCATAAATTATTCCAAAAGTAACTCAAAAATTTAACATTGCGACGAGAAACAATAGTCCTAGGCATGCCATGCAACCTAGCGACTTCTCTAAAGAACAAATCCGGAATGTTTGAAGCATCATCGGTTTCATGACAAGCTATAAAATGTGCCATCTTAGAGAATCTATCCACAACTACAAAAATAGAATCCCTCCTCTTCTTAGGCCTAGGCAACTCCAAAATAAAGTCCAGAGAAATGTCAATCCAAGTTCTTTTTAAGAATAGCACGCAAAAGTGTTCCCAAAGTTCTATTGACAACTTCAGTTTGTCCATCCGTTTGAGGATGACAAGTAGTAGAAAACAACAATTTTGTGCCAAGTTCAGCCCATAAAGTCTTCCAAAAGTAACTCAAGAATTTAACATCGCGACCAGAAACAATAGTCCTAGGCATGCCAAGCAACCTAGCGACTTCTCTAAAGAACAAATCCGCAATGTTTGAAGCATCATCTGTTTTATGACAAGCTATAAAATGTTCCCAAAGTTATATTGACAACTTCAGTTTGTCCATCCGTTTGAGGATGACAAGTAGTAGAAAACAACAATTTTGTGCCAAGTTCAGCCCATAAAGTGTTCCAAAAGTAACTCAAGAATTTAACATCGCGACCAGAAACAATAGTCCTAGGCATGCCAAGCAACCTAGCGACTTCTCTAAAGAACAAATCCGCAATGTTTGAAGCATCATCGGTTTTTTGACAAACTATAAAATGTTGCCATCTTAGAGAATCTATCCACAACAACAAAAATAGAATACATCCCCTTCTTAGTCCTAGGCAACCCCAAAATAAAGTCCATAGAAATGTCAATCCAAGTTCTTTTTAAGAATAGCACGGAAAAGTGTTCCCAAAGTTCTATTGACAACTTCAATTTGTCCATCCGTTTGAGGATGACAAGTAGTAGAAAACAACAATTTTGTGCCAAGTTTAGCCCATAAATTATTCCAAAAGTAACTCAAAAGTTTAACATTGCGACGAGAAACAATAGTCCTAGGCATGCCATACAACCTAGCGACTTCTCTAAAGAACAAATCCGCAATGTTTGAAGCATCATCGGTTTTATGACAAGCTATAAAATGTGCCATCTTAGAGAATCTATCCACAACAACCCCAAAATAAAGTCCATAGAAATGTCAATCCAAGTTCTTTTTAAGAATAGCACGCAAAAGTGTTCCCAAAGTTATATTGACAACTTCAGTTTGTCCATCCGTTTGAGGATGACCAGTAGTAGAAAACAACAATTTTGTGCCAAGTTTAGCCCATAAATTATTCCAAAAGTAACTCAAAAATTTAACATTGCGACGAGAAACAATAGTCCTAGGCATGCCATGCAACCTAGCGACGTCTCTAAAGAACAAATCCGGAATGTTTGAAGCATCATCGGTTTCATGACAAGCTATAAAATGTGCCATCTTAGAGAATCTATCCACAACTACAAAAATAGAATCCCTCCTCTTCTTAGGCCTAGGCAACTCCAAAATAAAGTCCAGAGAAATGTCAATCCAAGTTCTTTTTAAGAATAGCACGTAAAAGTGTTCCCAAAGTTCTATTGACAACTTCAGTTTGTCCATCCGTTTGAGGATGACAAGTAGTAGAAAACAACAATTTTGTGTCAAGTTCAGCCCATAAAGTCTTCCGAAAGTAACTCAAGAATTTAACATCGCGACCAGAAACAATAGTCCTAGGCATGCCAAGCAACCTAGCGACTTCTCTAAAGAACAAATCCGTAATGTTTGAAGCATCATCGGTGTCATGACAAGCTATAAAATGTGCCATCTTAGAGAATCTATCCACAATTACAAAAATAGAATCCCTCCTCTTCTTAGGCCTAGGCAACCCCAACTAAAGTCCATAGAAATGTCAATCCAAGTTCTTTTTAAGAATAGCACGCAAAAGTGTTCCCAAAGTTTTATTGACAACTTCAGTTTGTCCATCTGTTTGAAAATGACAAGTAGTAGAAAACAACAATTTTGTGCCAAGTTTAGCCCATAAATTATTCCAAAAGTAACTCAAAAATTTAACATTGCGACAAGAAACAATAGTCCTAGGCATGCCATGCAACCTAGCGACTTCTCTAAAGAACAAATCCGTAATGTCTGAAGCATCATCGGTTTCATGACAAGCTATAAAATGTGCCATCTTTGAGAATCTATCCACAACTACAAAAATAGAATCCCTCCTCTTCTTAGGCCTAGGCAACTCCAAAATAAAGTCCAGAGAAATGTCAATCCAAGTTCTTTTTAAGAATAGCACGCAAAAGTGTTCCCAAAGTTATATTGACAACTTCAGTTTATCCATCTGTTTGAGGATGACAAGTAGTAGAAAACAACAATTTTGTGCCCAGTTTAGCCCATAAATTATTCCAAAAGTAACTCAAAAATTTAACATTGCGACGAGAAACAATAGTCCTAGGCATGCCATGCAGCCTAGCGACTTCTCTAAAGAACAAATCCGTAATGTCTGAAGCATCATCGGTTTCATGACAAGCTATAAAATGTGCCATCTTTGAGAATCTATCCACAACTACAAAAATAGAATCCCTCCTCTTCTTAGGCCTAGGCAACTCCAAAATAAAGTCCAGAGAAATGTCAATCCAAGTTCTTTTTAAGAATAGCACGCAAAAGTGTTCCCAAAGTTATATTGACAACTTCAGTTTATCCATCTGTTTGAGGATGACAAGTAGTAGAAAACAACAATTTTGTGCCCAGTTTAGCCCATAAATTATTCCAAAAGTAACTCAAAAATTTAACATTGCGACGAGAAACAATAGTCCTAGGCATGCCATGCAACCTAGCGACTTCTCTAAAGAACAAATCCGGAATGTTTGAAGCATCATCGGTTTCATGACAAGCTATAAAATGTGCCATCTTAGAGAATCTATCCACAACTACAAAAATAGAATCCCTCCTCTTCTTAGGCCTAGGCAACTCCAAAATAAAGTCCAGAGAAATGTCAATCCAAGTTCTTTTTAAGAATAGCACGCAAAAGTGTTCCCAAAGTTATATTGACAACTTCAGTTTGTCCATCTGTTTGAGGATGACAAGTAGTAGAAAACAACAATTTTGTGCCCAGTTTAGCCCATAAATTATTCCAAAAGTAACTCAAAAATTTAACATTGCGACGAGAAACAATAGTCCTAGGCATGCCATGCAACCTAGCGACTTCTCTAAAGAACAAATCCGGAATGTTTGAAGCATCATCGGTTTCATGACAAGCTATAAAATGTGCCATCTTAGAGAATCTATCCACAACTACAAAAATAGAATCCCTCCTCTTCTTAGGCCTAGGCAACTCCAAAATAAAGTCCAGAGAAATGTCAATCCAAGTTCTTTTTAAGAATAGCACGTAAAAGTGTTCCCAAAGTTCTATTGACAACTTCAGTTTGTTCATCCGTTTGAGGATGACAAGTAGTAGAAAACAACAATTTTGTGCCAAGTTCAGCCCATAAAGTCTTCCAAAAGTAACTCAAGAATTTAACATCGCGACCAGAAACAATAGTCCTAGGCATGCCAAGCAACCTAGCAACTTCTCTAAAGAACAAATCCGCAATGTTTGAAGCATCATCGGTTTTTTGACAAGCTATAAAATGTGCCATTTTAGAGAATCTATCCACAACAACAAAAATAGAATACATCCCCTTCTTAGTCCTAGGCAACCCCAAAATAAAGTCCATAGAAATGTCAATCCAAGTTCTTTTTAAGAATAGCACGGAAAAGTGTTCTCAAAGTTCTATTGACAACTTCAGTTTGTCCATCCGTTTGAGGATGACAAGTAGTAGAAAACAACAATTTTGTGCCAAGTTTAGCCCATAAATTATTCCAAAAGTAACACAAAAATTTAACATTGCGACGAGAAACAATAGTCCTAGGCATGCCATGCAACCTAGCGACTTCTCTAAAGAACAAATCCGCAATGTTTGAAGCATCATCGGTTTTATGACAAGCTATAAAATGTGCCATCTTAGAGAATCTATCCACAACAACCCAAAATAAAGTCCATTGAAATGTCAATCCAAGTTCTTTTTAAGAATAGCACGCAAAAGTGTTCCCAAAATTATATTGACAACTTCAGTTTGTCCATCCGTTTGAGGATGACAAGTAGTAGAAAACAACAATTTTGTGTCAAGTTTAGCCCATAAATTATTCCAAAAGTAACTCAAAAATTTAACATCGCGACCAGAAACAATAGTCCTAGGCATGCCAAGCAACCTAGCGACTTCTCTAAAGAACAAATCCGCAATGTTTGAAGCATCATCGGTTTCATGACAAGCTATAAAATGTGCCATCTTAGAGAATCTATCCACAATTACAAAAATAGAATCCCTCCTCTTCTTAGGCCTAGGCAACCCCAACTAAAGTCCATAGAAATGTCAATCCAAGTTCTTTTTAAGAATAGCACGCAAAAGTGTTCCCAAAGTTTTATTGACAACTTCAGTTTGTCCATCTGTTTGAGAATGACAAGTAGTAGAAAACAACAATTTTGTGCCAAGTTTAGCCCATAAATTATTCCAAAAGTAACTCAAAAATTCAACATTGCGACGAGAAACAATAGTCCTAGGCATGCCATGCAACCTAGCGACTTCTCTAAAGAACAAATCCGGAATGTTTTAAGCATCATCGGTTTCATGACAAGCTATAAAATGTGCCATCTTAGATAATCTATCCACAACTACAAAAATAGAATCCCTCCTCTTCTTAGGCCTAGGCAACTCCAAAATAAAGTACAGAGAAATGTCAATCCAAGTTCTTTTTAAGAATAGCACGCAAAAGTGTTCCCAAATTTCTATTGACAACTTCAGTTTGTCCATCCGTTTGAGGAGGACAAGTAGTAGAAAACAACAATTTTGTGCCAAGTTTAGCCCATAAATTATTCCAAAAGTAACTCAAAAATTTAACATTGCGACGAGAAACAATAGTCCTTGGCATGCCATGCAACCTAGCGACTTCTCTAAAGAACAAATCCGTAATGTTTGAAGCATCATCGGTTTCATGACAAGCTATAAAATATGCCATCTTAGAGAATCTATCCACAATTACAAAATAGAATCCCTCCTCTTCTTAGGCCTAGGCAACCCCAACTAAAGTCCATAGAAATGTCAATCCAAGTTCTTTTTAAGAATAGCACGCAAAAGTGTTCCCAAATTTTTATTGACAACTTCAATTTGTCCATCTGTTTGAGAATGACAAGTAGTAGAAAACAACAATTTTGTGCCAAGTTTAGCCCATAAATTATTCCAAAAGTAACTCAAAAATCTAACATTGCGACGAGAAACAATAGTCCTAGGCATGCCATGCAACCTAGCGACTTCTCTAAAGAACAAATCCGTAATGTTTGAAGCATCATCGGTTTCATGACAAGCTATAAAATGTGCCATCTTTGAGAATCTATCCACAACTACAAAAATAGAATCCCTCCTCTTCTTAGGCCTAGGCAACTCCAAAATAAAGTCCAGAGAAATGTCAATCCAAGTTCTTTTTAAGAATAGCACGCAAAAGTGTTCCCAAAGTTCTATTGACAGTTCTTCAGTTTGTCCATCCGTTTGAGGATGACAAGTAGTAGAAAACACAAATTTTGTGCCAAGTTTAGCCCATAAATTATTCCAAAAGTAACTCAAAAATCTAACATTGCGACGAGAAACAATAGTCCTAGGCATGCCATGCAACCTAGCGACTTCTCTAAAGAACAAATCCGGAATGTTTGAAGCATCATCGGTTTCATGACAAGCTATAAAATGTGCCATCTTAGATAATCTATCCACAACAACCCCAAAATAAAGTCCAGATAAATGTCAATCCAAGTTCTTTTTAAGAATAGCACGCAAAAGTGTTCCCAAAGTTTTATTGACAACTTCAGTTTGTCCATCTGTTTGAGAATGACAAGTAGTAGAAAACAACAATTTTGTGCCAAGTTTAGCCCATAAATTATTCCAAAAGTAACTCAAAAATTCAACATTGCGACGAGAAACAATAGTCCTAGGCATGCCATGCAACCTAGCGACTTCTCTAAAGAACAAATCCGGAATGTTTTAAGCATCATCGGTTTCATGACAAGCTATAAAATGTGCCATCTTAGATAATCTATCCACAACTACAAAAATAGAATCCCTCCTCTTCTTAGGCCTAGGCAACTCCAAAATAAAGTACAGAGAAATGTCAATCCAAGTTCTTTTTAAGAATATCACGCAAAAGTGTTCCCAAATTTCTATTGACAACTTCAGTTTGTCCATCCGTTTGAGGAGGACAAGTAGTAGAAAACAACAATTTTGTGCCAAGTTTAGCCCATAAATTATTCCAAAAGTAACTCAAAAATTTAACATTGCGACGAGAAACAATAGTCCTTGGCATGCCATGCAACCTAGCGACTTCTCTAAAGAACAAATCCGTAATGTTTGAAGCATCATCGGTTTCATGACAAGCTATAAAATATGCCATCTTAGAGAATCTATCCACAATTACAAAAATAGAATCCCTCCTCTTCTTAGGCCTAGGCAACCCCAACTAAAGTCCATAGAAATGTCAATCCAAGTTCTTTTTAAGAATAGCACGCAAAAGTGTTCCCAAAGTTTTATTGACAACTTCAGTTTGTCCATCTGTTTGAGAATGACAAGTAGTAGAAAACAACAATTTTGTGCCAAGTTTAGCCCATAAATTATTCCAAAAGTAACTCAAAAATCTAACATTGCGACGAGAAACAATAGTCCTAGGCATGCCATGCAACCTAGCGACTTCTCTAAAGAACAAATCCGTAATGTTTGAAGCATCATCGGTTTCATGACAAGCTATAAAATGTGCCATCTTTGAGAATCTATCCACAACTACAAAAATAGAATCCCTCCTCTTCTTAGGCCTAGGCAACTCCAAAATAAATTCCAGAGAAATGTCAATCCAAGTTCTTTTTAAGAATAGCACGCAAAAGTGTTCCCAAAGTTCTATTGACAACTTCAGTTTGTCCATCCGTTTGAGGATGACAAGTAGTAGAAAACAACAATCTTGTGCCAAGTTTAGCCCATAAATTATTCCAAAAGTAACTCAAAAATCTAACATTGCGACGAGAAACAATAGTCCTAGGCATGCCATGCAACCTAGCGACTTCTCTAAAGAACAAATCCGCAATGTTTGAAGCATCATCGGTTTTATGACAAGCTATAAAATGTGCCATCTTAGAGAATCTATCCACAACAACCCCAAAATAAAGTCCATAGAAATGTAAATCCAAGTTCTTTTTAAGAATAGCACGCTAAAGTGTTCCCAAAGTTATATTGACAACTTCAGTTTGTCCATCTGTTTGAGGATGACAAGTAGTAGAAAACAACAATTTTGTGCCAAGTTTAGCCCATAAATTATTCCAAAAGTAACTCAAAAATTTAACATTGCGACGAGAAACAATAGTCCTAGGCATGCCATGCAACCTAGCGACTTCTCTAAAGAACAAATCCGGAATGTTTGAAGCATCATCGGTTTCATGACAAGCTATAAAATGTGCCATCTTAGAGAATCTATCCACAACTACAAAAATAGAATCCCTCCTCTTCTTAGGCCTAGGCAACTCCAAAATAAAGTCCATAGAAATGTCAATCCAAGTTCTTTTTAAGAATAGCACGCAAAAGTGTTCCCAAAGTTATATTGACAACTTCAGTTTGTCCATCTGTTTGAGGATGACAAGTAGTAGAAAACAACAATTTTGTGCCCAGTTTAGCCCATAAATTATTCCAAAAGTAACTCAAAAATTTAACATTGCGACGAGAAACAATAGTCCTAGGCATGCCATGCAACCTAGCGACTTCTCTAAAGAACAAATCCGGAATGTTTGAAGCATCATCGGTTTCATGACAAGCTATAAAATGTGCCATCTTAGAGAATCTATCCACAACTACAAAAATAGAATCCCTCCTCTTCTTAGGCCTAGGCAACTCCAAAATAAAGTCCAGAGAAATGTCAATCCAAGTTCTTTTTAAGAATAGCACGCAAAAGTGTTCCCAAAGTTCTATTGACAACTTCAGTTTGTCCATCCGTTTGAGGATGACAAGTAGTAGAAAACAACAATTTTGTGCCAAGTTCAGCCCATAAAGTCTTCCAAAAGTAACTCAAGAATTTAACATCGCGACCAGAAACAATAGTCCTAGGCATGCCAAGCAACCTAGCGACTTCTCTAAAGAACAAATCCGCAATGTTTGAAGCATCATCTGTTTTATGACAAGCTATAAAATGTTCCCAAAGTTATATTGACAACTTCAGTTTGTCCATCCGTTTGAGGATGACAAGTAGTAGAAAACAACAATTTTTTGCCAAATTCAGCCCATAAAGTGTTCCAAAAGTAACTCAAGAATTTAACATCGCGACCAGAAACAATAGTCCTAGGCATGCCAAGCAACCTAGCGACTTCTCTAAAGAACAAATCCGCAATGTTTGAAGCATCATCGGTTTTTTGACAAGCTATAAAATGTGCCATCTTAGAGAATCTATCCACAACAACAAAAATAGAATACATCCCCTTCTTAGTCCTAGGCAACCCCAAAATAAAGTCCATAGAAATGTCAATCCAAGTTCTTTTTAAGAATAGCACGGAAAAGTGTTCCCAAAGTTCTATTGACAACTTCAATTTGTCCATCCGTTTGAGGATGACAAGTAGTAGAAAACAACAATTTTGTGCCAAGTTTAGCCCATAAATTATTCCAAAAGTAACTCAAAAGTTTAACATTGCGACGAGAAACAATAGTCCTAGGCATGCCATACAACCTAGCGACTTCTCTAAAGAACAAATCCGCAATGTTTGAAGCATCATCGGTTTTATGACAAGCTATAAAATGTGCCATCTTAGAGAATCTATCCACAACAACCCCAAAATAAAGTCCATAGAAATGTCAATCCAAGTTCTTTTTAAGAATAGCACGCAAAAGTGTTCCCAAAGTTATATTGACAACTTCAGTTTGTCCATCCGTTTGAGGATGACCAGTAGTAGAAAACAACAATTTTGTGCCAAGTTTAGCCCATAAATTATTCCAAAAGTAACTCAAAAATTTAACATTGCGACGAGAAACAATAGTCCTAGGCATGCCATGCAACCTAGCGACTTCTCTAAAGAACAAATCCGTAATGTTTGAAGCATCATCGGTGTCATGACAAGCTATAAAATGTGCCATCTTAGAGAATCTATCCACAATTACAAAAATAGAATCCCTCCTCTTCTTAGGCCTAGGCAACCCCAACTAAAGTCCATAGAAATGTCAATCCAAGTTCTTTTTAAGAATAGCACGCAAAAGTGTTCCCAAAGTTTTATTGACAACTTCAGTTTGTCCATCTGTTTGAAAATGACAAGTAGTAGAAAACAACAATTTTGTGCCAAGTTTAGCCCATAAATTATTCCAAAAGTAACTCAAAAATTTAACATTGCGACGAGAAACAATAGTCCTAGGCATGCCATGCAACCTAGCGACTTCTCTAAAGAACAAATCCGTAATGTCTGAAGCATCATCGGTTTTGACAAGCTATAAAATGTGCCATCTTTGAGAATCTATCCACAACTACAAAAATAGAATCCCTCCTCTTCTTAGGCCTAGGCAACTCCAAAATAAAGTCCAGAGAAATGTCAATCCAAGTTCTTTTTAAGAATAGCACGCAAAAGTGTTCCCAAAGTTATATTGACAACTTCAGTTTGTCCATCTGTTTGAGGATGACAAGTAGTAGAAAACAACAATTTTGTGCCAAGTTTAGCCCATAAATTATTCCAAAAGTAACTCAAAAATCTAACATTGCGACGAGAAACAATAGTCCTAGGCATGCCATGAAACCTAGCGACTTCTCTAAAGAACAAATCCGCAATGTTTGAAGCATCATCGGTTTTATGACAAGCTATAAAATGTGCCATCTTAGAGAATCTATCCACAACAACCCCAAAATAAAGTCCATAGAAATGTCAATCCAAGTTCTTTTTAAGAATAGCACGCAAAAGTGTTCCCAAAGTTATATTGACAACTTCAGTTTGTCCATCCGTTTGAGGATGACCAGTAGTATAAAACAACAATTTTGTGCCAAGTTTAGCCCATAAATTATTCCAAAAGTAACTCAAAAATTTAACATTGCGACGAGAAACAATAGTCCTAGGCATGCCATGCAACCTAGCGACTTCTCTAAAGAACAAATCCGTAATGTTTGAAGCATCATCGGTGTCATGACAAGCTATAAAATGTGCCATCTTAGAGAATCTATCCACAATTACAAAAATAGAATCCCTCCTCTTCTTAGGCCTAGGCAACCCCAACTAAAGTCCATAGAAATGTCAATCCAAGTTCTTTTTAAGAATAGCACGCAAAAGTGTTCCCAAAGTTATATTGACAACTTCAGTTTGTCCATCTGTTTGAAAATGACAAGTAGTAGAAAACAACAATTTTGTGCCAAGTTTAGCCCATAAATTATTCCAAAAGTAACTCAAAAATTTAACATTGCGACGAGAAACAATAGTCCTAGGCATGCCATGCAACCTAGCGACTTCTCTAAAGAACAAATCCGTAATGTCTGAAGCATCATCGGTTTCATGACAAGCTATAAAATGTGCCATCTTTGAGAATCTATCCACAACTACAAAAATAGAATCCCTCCTCTTCTTAGGCCTAGGCAACTCCAAAATAAAGTCCAGAGAAATGTCAATCCAAGTTCTTTTTAAGAATAGCACGCAAAAGTGTTCCCAAAGTTATATTGACAACTTCAGTTTGTCCATCTGTTTGAGGATGACAAGTAGTAGAAAACAACAATTTTGTGCCAAGTTTAGCCCATAAATTATTCCAAAAGTAACTCAAAAATCTAACATTGCGACGAGAAACAATAGTCCTAGGCATGCCATGCAACCTAGCGACTTCTCTAAAGAACAAATCCGCAATGTTTGAAGCATCATCGGTTTTATGACAAGCTATAAAATGTGCCATCTTAGAGAATCTATCCACAACAACCCCAAAATAAAGTCCATAGAAATGTAAATCCAAGTTCTTTTTAAGAATAGCACGCTAAAGTGTTCCCAAAGTTATATTGACAACTTCAGTTTGTCCATCTGTTTGAGGATGACAAGTAGTAGAAAACAACAATTTTGTGACAAGTTTAGCCCATAAATTATTCCAAAAGTAACTCAAAAATTTAACATTGCGACGAGAAACAATAGTCCTAGGCATGCCATGCAACCTAGCGACTTCTCTAAAGAACAAATCCGTAATGTTTGAAGCATCATCGGTTTCATGACAAGCTATAAAATGTGCCATCTTTGAGAATCTATCCACAACTACAAAAATAGAATCCCTCCTCTTCTTAGGCCTAGGCAACTCCAAAATAAAGTCCAGAGAAATGTCAATCCAAGTTCTTTTTAAGAATAGCACGCAAAAGTGTTCCCAAAGTTCTATTGACAGTTCTTCAGTTTGTCCATCCGTTTGAGGATGACAAGTAGTAGAAAACACAAATTTTGTGCCAAGTTTAGCCCATAAATTATTCCAAAAGTAACTCAAAAATCTAACATTGCGACGAGAAACAATAGTCCTAGGCATGCCATGCAACCTAGCGACTTCTCTAAAGAACAAATCCGGAATGTTTGAAGCATCATCGGTTTCATGACAAGCTATAAAATGTGCCATCTTAGATAATCTATCCACAACAACCCCAAAATAAAGTCCAGATAAATGTCAATCCAAGTTCTTTTTAAGAATAGCACGCAAAAGTGTTCCCAAAGTTTTATTGACAACTTCAGTTTGTCCATCTGTTTGAGAATGACAAGTAGTAGAAAACAACAATTTTGTGCCAAGTTTAGCCCATAAATTATTCCAAAAGTAACTCAAAAATTCAACATTGCGACGAGAAACAATAGTCCTAGGCATGCCATGCAACCTAGCGACTTCTCTAAAGAACAAATCCGGAATGTTTTAAGCATCATCGGTTTCATGACAAGCTATAAAATGTGCCATCTTAGATAATCTATCCACAACTACAAAAATAGAATCCCTCCTCTTCTTAGGCCTAGGCAACTCCAAAATAAAGTACAGAGAAATGTCAATCCAAGTTCTTTTTAAGAATATCACGCAAAAGTGTTCCCAAATTTCTATTGACAACTTCAGTTTGTCCATCCGTTTGAGGAGGACAAGTAGTAGAAAACAACAATTTTGTGCCAAGTTTAGCCCATAAATTATTCCAAAAGTAACTCAAAAATTTAACATTGCGACGAGAAACAATAGTCCTTGGCATGCCATGCAACCTAGCGACTTCTCTAAAGAACAAATCCGTAATGTTTGAAGCATCATCGGTTTCATGACAAGCTATAAAATATGCCATCTTAGAGAATCTATCCACAATTACAAAAATAGAATCCCTCCTCTTCTTAGGCCTAGGCAACCCCAACTAAAGTCCATAGAAATGTCAATCCAAGTTCTTTTTAAGAATAGCACGCAAAAGTGTTCCCAAAGTTTTATTGACAACTTCAGTTTGTCCATCTGTTTGAGAATGACAAGTAGTAGAAAACAACAATTTTGTGCCAAGTTTAGCCCATAAATTATTCCAAAAGTAACTCAAAAATCTAACATTGCGACGAGAAACAATAGTCCTAGGCATGCCATGCAACCTAGCGACTTCTCTAAAGAACAAATCCGTAATGTTTGAAGCATCATCGGTTTCATGACAAGCTATAAAATGTGCCATCTTTGAGAATCTATCCACAACTACAAAAATAGAATCCCTCCTCTTCTTAGGCCTAGGCAACTCCAAAATAAATTCCAGAGAAATGTCAATCCAAGTTCTTTTTAAGAATAGCACGCAAAAGTGTTCCCAAAGTTCTATTGACAACTTCAGTTTGTCCATCCGTTTGAGGATGACAAGTAGTAGAAAACAACAATCTTGTGCCAAGTTTAGCCCATAAATTATTCCAAAAGTAACTCAAAAATCTAACATTGCGACGAGAAACAATAGTCCTAGGCATGCCATGCAACCTAGCGACTTCTCTAAAGAACAAATCCGCAATGTTTGAAGCATCATCGGTTTTATGACAAGCTATAAAATGTGCCATCTTAGAGAATCTATCCACAACAACCCCAAAATAAAGTCCATAGAAATGTAAATCCAAGTTCTTTTTAAGAATAGCACGCTAAAGTGTTCCCAAAGTTATATTGACAACTTCAGTTTGTCCATCTGTTTGAGGATGACAAGTAGTAGAAAACAACAATTTTGTGCCAAGTTTAGCCCATAAATTATTCCAAAAGTAACTCAAAAATTTAACATTGCGACGAGAAACAATAGTCCTAGGCATGCCATGCAACCTAGCGACTTCTCTAAAGAACAAATCCGGAATGTTTGAAGCATCATCGGTTTCATGACAAGCTATAAAATGTGCCATCTTAGAGAATCTATCCACAACTACAAAAATAGAATCCCTCCTCTTCTTAGGCCTAGGCAACTCCAAAATAAAGTCCATAGAAATGTCAATCCAAGTTCTTTTTAAGAATAGCACGCAAAAGTGTTCCCAAAGTTATATTGACAACTTCAGTTTGTCCATCTGTTTGAGGATGACAAGTAGTAGAAAACAACAATTTTGTGCCCAGTTTAGCCCATAAATTATTCCAAAAGTAACTCAAAAATTTAACATTGCGACGAGAAACAATAGTCCTAGGCATGCCATGCAACCTAGCGACTTCTCTAAAGAACAAATCCGGAATGTTTGAAGCATCATCGGTTTCATGACAAGCTATAAAATGTGCCATCTTAGAGAATCTATCCACAACTACAAAAATAGAATCCCTCCTCTTCTTAGGCCTAGGCAACTCCAAAATAAAGTCCAGAGAAATGTCAATCCAAGTTCTTTTTAAGAATAGCACGCAAAAGTGTTCCCAAAGTTCTATTGACAACTTCAGTTTGTCCATCCGTTTGAGGATGACAAGTAGTAGAAAACAACAATTTTGTGCCAAGTTCAGCCCATAAAGTCTTCCAAAAGTAACTCAAGAATTTAACATCGCGACCAGAAACAATAGTCCTAGGCATGCCAAGCAACCTAGCGACTTCTCTAAAGAACAAATCCGCAATGTTTGAAGCATCATCTGTTTTATGACAAGCTATAAAATGTTCCCAAAGTTATATTGACAACTTCAGTTTGTCCATCCGTTTGAGGATGACAAGTAGTAGAAAACAACAATTTTGTGCCAAGTTCAGCCCATAAAGTGTTCCAAAAGTAACTCAAGAATTTAACATCGCGACCAGAAACAATAGTCCTAGGCATGCCAAGCAACCTAGCGACTTCTCTAAAGAACAAATCCGCAATGTTTGAAGCATCATCGGTTTTTTGACAAACTATAAAATGTTGCCATCTTAGAGAATCTATCCACAACAACAAAAATAGAATACATCCCCTTCTTAGTCCTAGGCAACCCCAAAATAAAGTCCATAGAAATGTCAATCCAAGTTCTTTTTAAGAATAGCACGGAAAAGTGTTCCCAAAGTTCTATTGACAACTTCAATTTGTCCATCCGTTTGAGGATGACAAGTAGTAGAAAACAACAATTTTGTGCCAAGTTTAGCCCATAAATTATTCCAAAAGTAACTCAAAAGTTTAACATTGCGACGAGAAACAATAGTCCTAGGCATGCCATACAACCTAGCGACTTCTCTAAAGAACAAATCCGCAATGTTTGAAGCATCATCGGTTTTATGACAAGCTATAAAATGTGCCATCTTAGAGAATCTATCCACAACAACCCCAAAATAAAGTCCATAGAAATGTCAATCCAAGTTCTTTTTAAGAATAGCACGCAAAAGTGTTCCCAAAGTTATATTGACAACTTCAGTTTGTCCATCCGTTTGAGGATGACCAGTAGTAGAAAACAACAATTTTGTGCCAAGTTTAGCCCATAAATTATTCCAAAAGTAACTCAAAAATTTAACATTGCGACGAGAAACAATAGTCCTAGGCATGCCATGCAACCTAGCGACTTCTCTAAAGAACAAATCCGGAATGTTTGAAGCATCATCGGTTTCATGACAAGCTATAAAATGTGCCATCTTAGAGAATCTATCCACAACTACAAAAATAGAATCCCTCCTCTTCTTAGGCCTAGGCAACTCCAAAATAAAGTCCAGAGAAATGTCAATCCAAGTTCTTTTTAAGAATAGCACGTAAAAGTGTTCCCAAAGTTCTATTGACAACTTCAGTTTGTCCATCCGTTTGAGGATGACAAGTAGTAGAAAACAACAATTTTGTGTCAAGTTCAGCCCATAAAGTCTTCCGAAAGTAACTCAAGAATTTAACATCGCGACCAGAAACAATAGTCCTAGGCATGCCAAGCAACCTAGCGACTTCTCTAAAGAACAAATCCGTAATGTTTGAAGCATCATCGGTGTCATGACAAGCTATAAAATGTGCCATCTTAGAGAATCTATCCACAATTACAAAAATTGAATCCCTCCTCTTCTTAGGCCTAGGCAACCCCAACTAAAGTCCATAGAAATGTCAATCCAAGTTCTTTTTAAGAATAGCACGCAAAAGTGTTCCCAAAGTTTTATTGACAACTTCAGTTTGTCTATCTGTTTGAAAATGACAAGTAGTAGAAAACAACAATTTTGTGCCAAGTTTAGCCCATAAATTATTCCAAAAGTAACTCAAAAATTTAACATTGCGACAAGAAACAATAGTCCTAGGCATGCCATGCAACCTAGCGACTTCTCTAAAGAACAAATCCGTAATGTCTGAAGCATCATCGGTTTCATGACAAGCTATAAAATGTGCCATCTTTGAGAATCTATCCACAACTACAAAAATAGAATCCCTCCTCTTCTTAGGCCTAGGCAACTCCAAAATAAAGTCCAGAGAAATGTCAATCCAAGTTCTTTTTAAGAATAGCACGCAAAAGTGTTCCCAAAGTTATATTGACAACTTCAGTTTATCCATCTGTTTGAGGATGACAAGTAGTAGAAAACAACAATTTTGTGCCCAGTTTAGCCCATAAATTATTCCAAAAGTAACTCAAAAATTTAACATTGCGACGAGAAACAATAGTCCTAGGCATGCCATGCAACCTAGCGACTTCTCTAAAGAACAAATCCGGAATGTTTGAAGCATCATCGGTTTCATGACAAGCTATAAAATGTGCCATCTTAGAGAATCTATCCACAACTACAAAAATAGAATCCCTCCTCTTCTTAGGCCTAGGCAACTCCAAAATAAAGTCCAGAGAAATGTCAATCCAAGTTCTTTTTAAGAATAGCACGTAAAAGTGTTCCCAAAGTTCTATTGACAACTTCAGTTTGTCCATCCGTTTGAGGATGACAAGTAGTAGAAAACAACAATTTTGTGCCAAGTTCAGCCCATAAAGTCTTCCAAAAGTAACTCAAGAATTTAACATCGCGACCAGAAACAATAGTCCTAGGCATGCCAAGCAACCTAGCGACTTCTCTAAAGAACAAATCCGCAATGTTTGAAGCATCATCGGTTTTATGACAAGCTATAAAATGTTCTCAAAGTTATATTGACAACTTCAGTTTGTTCATCCGTTTGAGGATGACAAGTAGTAGAAAACAACAATTTTGTGCCAAGTTCAGCCCATAAAGTCTTCCAAAAGTAACTCAAGAATTTAACATCGCGACCAGAAACAATAGTCCTAGGCATGCCAAGCAACCTAGCAACTTCTCTAAAGAACAAATCCGCAATGTTTGAAGCATCATCGGTTTTTTGACAAGCTATAAAATGTGCCATTTTAGAGAATCTATCCACAACAACAAAAATAGAATACATCCCCTTCTTAGTCCTAGGCAACCCCAAAATAAAGTCCATAGAAATGTCAATCCAAGTTCTTTTTAAGAATAGCACGGAAAAGTGTTCTCAAAGTTCTATTGACAACTTCAGTTTGTCCATCCGTTTGAGGATGACAAGTAGTAGAAAACAACAATTTTGTGCCAAGTTTAGCCCATAAATTATTCCAAAAGTAACACAAAAATTTAACATTGCGACGAGAAACAATAGTCCTAGGCATGCCATGCAACCTAGCGACTTCTCTAAAGAACAAATCCGCAATGTTTGAAGCATCATCGGTTTTATGACAAGCTATAAAATGTGCCATCTTAGAGAATCTATCCACAACAACCCAAAATAAAGTCCATTGAAATGTCAATCCAAGTTCTTTTTAAGAATAGCACGCAAAAGTGTTCCCAAAATTATATTTACAACTTCAGTTTGTCCATCCGTTTGAGGATGACAAGTAGTAGAAAACAACAATTTTGTGTCAAGTTTAGCCCATAAATTATTCCAAAAGTAACTCAAAAATTTAACATCGCGACCAGAAACAATAGTCCTAGGCATGCCAAGCAACCTAGCGACTTCTCTAAAGAACAAATCCGCAATGTTTGAAGCATCATCGGTTTCATGACAAGCTATAAAATGTGCCATCTTAGAGAATCTATCCACAATTACAAAAATAGAATCCCTCCTCTTCTTAGGCCTAGGCAACCCCAACTAAAGTCCATAGAAATGTCAATCCAAGTTCTTTTTAAGAATAGCACGCAAAAGTGTTCCCAAAGTTTTATTGACAACTTCAGTTTGTCCATCTGTTTGAGAATGACAAGTAGTAGAAAACAACAATTTTGTGCCAAGTTTAGCCCATAAATTATTCCAAAAGTAACTCAAAAATTCAACATTGCGACGAGAAACAATAGTCCTAGGCATGCCATGCAACCTAGCGACTTCTCTAAAGAACAAATCCGGAATGTTTTAAGCATCATCGGTTTCATGACAAGCTATAAAATGTGCCATCTTAGATAATCTATCCACAACTACAAAAATAGAATCCCTCCTCTTCTTGGGCCTAGGCAACTCCAAAATAAAGTACAGAGAAATGTCAATCCAAGTTCTTTTTAAGAATAGCACGCAAAAGTGTTCCCAAATTTCTATTGACAACTTCAGTTTGTCCATCCGTTTGAGGAGGACAAGTAGTAGAAAACAACAATTTTGTGCCAAGTTTAGCCCATAAATTATTCCAAAAGTAAATCAAAAATTTAACATTGCGACGAGAAACAATAGTCCTTGGCATGCCATGCAACCTAGCGACTTCTCTAAAGAACAAATCCGTAATGTTTGAAGCATCATCGGTTTCATGACAAGCTATAAAATATGCCATCTTAGAGAATCTATCCACAATTACAAAATAGAATCCCTCCTCTTCTTAGGCCTAGGCAACCCCAACTAAAGTCCATAGAAATGTCAATCCAAGTTCTTTTTAAGAATAGCACGCAAAAGTGTTCCCAAATTTTTATTGACAACTTCAATTTGTCCATCTGTTTGAGAATGACAAGTAGTAGAAAACAACAATTTTGTGCCAAGTTTAGCCCATAAATTATTCCAAAAGTAACTCAAAAATCTAACATTGCGACGAGAAACAATAGTCCTAGGCATGCCATGCAACCTAGCGACTTCTCTAAAGAACAAATCCGTAATGTTTGAAGCATCATCGGTTTCATGACAAGCTATAAAATGTGCCATCTTTGAGAATCTATCCACAACTACAAAAATAGAATCCCTCCTCTTCTTAGGCCTAGGCAACTCCAAAATAAAGTCCAGAGAAATGTCAATCCAAGTTCTTTTTAAGAATAGCACGCAAAAGTGTTCCCAAAGTTCTATTGACAACTTCAGTTTGTCCATCCGTTTGAGGATGACAAGTAGCAGAAAACAACAATCTTGTGCCAAGTTTAGCCCATAAATTATTCCAAAAGTAACTCAAAAATCTAACATTGCGACGAGAAACAATAGTCCTAGGCATGCCATGCAACCTAGCGACTTCTCTAAAGAACAAATCCGCAATGTTTGAAGCATCATCGGTTTTATGACAAGCTATAAAATGTGCCATCTTAGAGAATCTATCCACAACAACCCCAAAATAAAGTCCATAGAAATGTAAATCCAAGTTCTTTTTAAGAATAGCACGCTAAAGTGTTCCCAAAGTTATATTGACAACTTCAGTTTGTCCATCTGTTTGAGGATGACAAGTAGTAGAAAACAACAATTTTGTGCCAAGTTTAGCTTATAAATTATTCCAAAAGTAACTCAAAAATTTAACATTGCGACGAGAAACAATAGTCCTAGGCATGCCATGCAACCTAGCGACTTCTCTAAAGAACAAATCCGGAATGTTTGAAGCATCATCGGTTTCATGACAAGCTATAAAATGTGCCATCATAGAGAATCTATCCACAACTACAAAAATAGAATCCCTCCTCTTCTTAGGCCTAGGCAACTCCAAAATAAAGTCCATAGAAATGTCAATCCAAGTTCTTTTTAAGAATAGCACGCAAAAGTGTTCCCAAAGTTATATTGACAACTTCAGTTTGTCCATCTGTTTGAGGATGACAAGTAGTAGAAAACAACAATTTTGTGCCCAGTTTAGCCCATAAATTATTCCAAAAGTAACTCAAAAATTTAACATTGCGACGAGAAACAATAGTCCTAGGCATGCCATGCAACCTAGCGACTTCTCTAAAGAACAAATCCGGAATGTTTGAAGCATCATCGGTTTCATGACAAGCTATAAAATGTGCCATCTTAGAGAATCTATCCACAACTACAAAAATAGAATCCCTCCTCTTCTTAGGCCTAGGCAACTCCAAAATAAAGTCCAGAGAAATGTCAATCCA
Organism: Primulina eburnea; assembly: GCF_022965805.1. Lineage (NCBI taxonomy): Eukaryota > Viridiplantae > Streptophyta > Magnoliopsida > Lamiales > Gesneriaceae > Primulina > Primulina eburnea. The sequence continues at coordinate 67,687 of NW_027330893.1, forward strand.
AGTTCTTTTTAAGAATAGCACGCAAAAGTGTTCCCAAAGTTCTATTGACAACTTCAGTTTGTCCATCCGTTTGAGGATGACAAGTAGTAGAAAACAACAATTTTGTGCCAAGTTCAGCCCATAAAGTCTTCCAAAAGTAACTCAAGAATTTAACATCGCGACCAGAAACAATAGTCCTAGGCATGCCAAGCAACCTAGCGACTTCTCTAAAGAACAAATCCGCAATGTTTGAAGCATCATCTGTTTTATGACAAGCTATAAAATGTTCCCAAAGTTATATTGACAACTTCAGTTTGTCCATCCGTTTGAGGATGACAAGTAGTAGAAAACAACAATTTTTTGCCAAATTCAGCCCATAAAGTGTTCCAAAAGTAACTCAAGAATTTAACATCGCGACCAGAAACAATAGTCCTAGGCATGCCAAGCAACCTAGCGACTTCTCTAAAGAACAAATCCGCAATGTTTGAAGCATCATCGGTTTTTTGACAAGCTATAAAATGTGCCATCTTAGAGAATCTATCCACAACAACAAAAATAGAATACATCCCCTTCTTAGTCCTAGGCAACCCCAAAATAAAGTCCATAGAAATGTCAATCCAAGTTCTTTTTAAGAATAGCACGGAAAAGTGTTCCCAAAGTTCTATTGACAACTTCAATTTGTCCATCCGTTTGAGGATGACAAGTAGTAGAAAACAACAATTTTGTGCCAAGTTTAGCCCATAAATTATTCCAAAAGTAACTCAAAAGTTTAACATTGCGACGAGAAACAATAGTCCTAGGCATGCCATACAACCTAGCGACTTCTCTAAAGAACAAATCCGCAATGTTTGAAGCATCATCGGTTTTATGACAAGCTATAAAATGTGCCATCTTAGAGAATCTATCCACAACAACCCCAAAATAAAGTCCATAGAAATGTCAATCCAAGTTCTTTTTAAGAATAGCACGCAAAAGTGTTCCCAAAGTTATATTGACAACTTCAGTTTGTCCATCCGTTTGAGGATGACCAGTAGTAGAAAACAACAATTTTGTGCCAAGTTTAGCCCATAAATTATTCCAAAAGTAACTCAAAAATTTAACATTGCGACGAGAAACAATAGTCCTAGGCATGCCATGCAACCTAGCGACTTCTCTAAAGAACAAATCCGTAATGTTTGAAGCATCATCGGTGTCATGACAAGCTATAAAATGTGCCATCTTAGAGAATCTATCCACAATTACAAAAATAGAATCCCTCCTCTTCTTAGGCCTAGGCAACCCCAACTAAAGTCCATAGAAATGTCAATCCAAGTTCTTTTTAAGAATAGCACGCAAAAGTGTTCCCAAAGTTTTATTGACAACTTCAGTTTGTCCATCTGTTTGAAAATGACAAGTAGTAGAAAACAACAATTTTGTGCCAAGTTTAGCCCATAAATTATTCCAAAAGTAACTCAAAAATTTAACATTGCGACGAGAAACAATAGTCCTAGGCATGCCATGCAACCTAGCGACTTCTCTAAAGAACAAATCCGTAATGTCTGAAGCATCATCGGTTTCATGACAAGCTATAAAATGTGCCATCTTTGAGAATCTATCCACAACTACAAAAATAGAATCCCTCCTCTTCTTAGGCCTAGGCAACTCCAAAATAAAGTCCAGTGAAATGTCAATCCAAGTTTTTTTTAAGAATAGCACGCAAAAGTGTTCCCAAAGTTATATTGACAACTTCAGTTTGTCCATCTGTTTGAGGATGACAAGTAGTAGAAAACAACAATTTTGTGCCCAGTTTAGCCCATAAATTATTCCAAAAGTAACTCAAAAATTTAACATTGCGACGAGAAACAATAGTCCTAGGCATGCCATGCAACCTAGCGACTTCTCTAAAGAACAAATCCGGAATGTTTGAAGCATCATCGGTTTCATGACAAGCTATAAAATGTGCCATCTTAGAGAATCTATCCACAACTACAAAAATAGAATCCCTCCTCTTCTTAGGCCTAGGCAACTCCAAAATAAAGTCCAGAGAAATGTCAATCCAAGTTCTTTTTAAGAATAGCACGTAAAAGTGTTCCCAAAGTTCTATTGACAACTTCAGTTTGTCCATCCGTTTGAGGATGACAAGTAGTAGAAAACAACAATTTTGTGCCAAGTTCAGCCCATAAAGTCTTCCAAAATTAACTCAAGAATTTAACATCGCGACCAGAAACAATAGTCCTAGGCATGCCAAGCAACCTAGCGACTTCTCTAAAGAACAAATCCGCAATGTTTGAAGCATCATCGGTTTTATGACAAGCTATAAAATGTTCTCAAAGTTATATTGACAACTTCAGTTTGTTCATCCGTTTGAGGATGACAAGTAGTAGAAAACAACAATTTTGTGCCAAGTTCAGCCCATAAAGTCTTCCAAAAGTAACTCAAGAATTTAATATCGCGACCAGAAACAATAGTCCTAGGCATGCCAAGCAACCTAGCGACTTCTCTAAAGAACAAATCCGCAATGTTTGAAGCATCATCGGTTTTTTGACAAGCTATAAAATGTGCCATTTTAGAGAATCTATCCACAACAACAAAAATAGAATACATCCCCTTCTTAGTCCTAGGCAACCCCAAAATAAAGTCCATAGAAATGTCAATCCAAGTTCTTTTTAAGAATAGCACGGAAAAGTGTTCCCAAAGTTCTATTGACAACTTCAGTTTGTCCATCCGTTTGAGGATGACAAGTAGTAGAAAACAACAATTTTGTGCCAAGTTTAGCCCGTAAATTATTCCAAAAGTAACACAAAAATTTAACATTGCGACGAGAAACAATAGTCCTAGGCATGCCATGCAACCTAGCGACTTCTCTAAAGAACAAATCCGCAATGTTTGAAGCATCATCGGTTTTATGACAAGCGATAAAATGTGCCATCTTAGAGAATCTATCCACAACAACCCCAAAATAAAGTCCATTGAAATGTCAATCCAAGTTCTTTTTAAGAATAGCACGCAAAAGTGTTCCCAAAATTATATTGACAACTTCAGTTTGTCCATCCGTTTGAGGATGACAAGTAGTAGAAAACAACAATTTTGTGTCAAGTTTAGCCCATAAATTATTCCAAAAGTAACTCAAAAATTTAACATCGCGACCAGAAACAATAGTCCTAGGCATGCCAAGCAACCTAGCGACTTCTCTAAAGAACAAATCCGCAATGTTTGAAGCATCATCGGTTTTATGACAAGCTATAAAATGTTCCCAAAGTTATATTGACAACTTCAGTTTGTCCATCCGTTTGAGGATGACAAGTAGTAGAAAACAACAATTTTGTGCCAAGTTCAGCCCATAAAGTCTTCCAAAAGTAACTCAAGAATTTAACATCGCGACCAGAAACAATAGTCCTAGGCATGCCAAGCAACCTAGCGACTTCTCTAAAGAACAAATCCGCAATGTTTGAAGCATCACCGATTTTTTGACAAGCTATAAAATGTGCCATCTTAGAGAATATATCCACAACAACAAAAATAGAATACATCCCCTTCTTAGTCCTAGGCAACCCCAAAATAAAGTCCATAGAAATGTCAATCCAAGTTCTTTTTAAGAATAGCACGCAAAAGTGTTCCCAAAGTTCTATTGACAACTTCAATTTGTCCATCCGTTTGAGGATGACAAGTAGTAGAAAACAACAATTTTGTGCCAAGTTTAGCCCATAAATTATTCCAAAAGTAACTCAAAAGTTTAACATTGCGACGAGAAACAATAGTCCTAGGCATGCCATACAACCTAGCGACTTCTCTAAAGAACAAATCCGCAATGTTTGAAGCATCATCGGTTTTATGACAAGCTATAAAATGTGCCATCTTAGAGAATCTATCCACAACAACCCCAAAATAAAGTCCATAGAAATGTCAATCCAAGTTCTTTTTAAGAATAGCACGCAAAAGTGTTCCCAAAGTTATATTGACAACTTCAGTTTGTCCATCCGTTTGAGGATGACCAGTAGTAGAAAACAACAATTTTGTGCCAAGTTTAGCCCATAAATTATTCCAAAAGTAACTCAAAAATTTAACATTGCGACGAGAAACAATAGTCCTAGGCATGCCATGAAACCTAGCGACTTCTCTAAAGAACAAATCCGTAATGTTTGAAGCATCATCGGTGTCATGACAAGCTATAAAATGTGCCATCTTAGAGAATCTATCCTCAACTACAAATATAGAATCCCTCCTCTTCTTAGGCCTAGGCAACTGCAAAATAAAGTCCAAAGAAATGTCAATCCAAGTTCTTTTTAAGAATAGCACGCAAAAGTGTTCCCAAAATTATATTGACAACTTCAGTTTGTCCATCCGTTTGAGGATGACAAGTAGTAGAAAACAACAATTTTGTGCCAAGTTTAGCCCATAAATTATTCCAAAAGTAACTCAAAAATTTAACATCGCGACTAGAAACAATAGTCCTAGGCATGCCAAGCAACCTAGCGACTTCTCTAAAGAACAAATCCGCAATGTTTGAAGCATCATCGGTTTTATGACAAGCTATAAAATGTTCCCAAAGTTATATTGACAACTTCAGTTTGTCCATCCGTTTGAGAATGACAAGTAGTAGAAAACAACAATTTTGTGCCAAGTTTAGCCCATAAATTATTCCAAAAGTAACTCAAAAATTTAACATTGCGACGAGAAACAATAGTCCTAGGCATGCCATGCAACCTAGCGACTTCTCTAAAGAACAAATCCGTAATGTTTGAAGCATCATCGGTTTCATGACAAGCTATAAAATGTGCCATCTTAGAGAATCTATCCTCAACTACAAATATAGAATCCCTCCTCTTCTTAGGCCTAGGCAACTGCAAAATAAAGTCCAGAGAAATGTCAATCCAAGTTCTTTTTAAGAATAGCACGCAAAAGTGTTCCCAAAGTTCTATTGACAACTTCAGTTTGTCCATCTGTTTGAGGAAGACAAGTAGTAGAAAACAACAATTTTGTGCCAAGTTTAGCCCATAAATTATTCCAAAAGTAACTCAAAAATTTAACATTGCGACGAGAAACAATAGTCCTAGGCATGCCATGCAACCTAGCGACTTCTCTAAAGAACAAATCCGGAATGTTTGAAGCATCATCGGTTTCATGACAAGCTATAAAATGTGCCATCTTAGATAATCTATCCACAACTACAAAAATAGAATCCCTCCTCTTCTTAGGCCTAGGCAACTCCAAAATAAAGTACAGAGAAATGTCAATCCAAGTTCTTTTTAAGAATAGCACGCAAAAGTGTTCCCAAATTTCTATTGACAACTTCAGTTTGTCCATCCGTTTGAGGATGACAAGTAGTAGAAAACAACAATTTTGTGCCAAGTTTAGCCCATAAATTATTCCAAAAGTAACTCAAAAATTTAACATTGCGACGAGAAACAATAGTCCTAGGCATGCCATGCAACCTAGCGACTTCTCTAAAGAACAAATCCGTAATGTTTGAAGCATCATCGGTTTCATGACAAGCTATAAAATGTGCCATCTTAGAGAATCTATCCACAACTACAAAAATAGAATCCCTCCTCTTCTTAGGCCTAGGCAACTCCAAAATAAAGTCCAGAGAAATGTCAATCCAAGTTCTTTTTAAGAATAGCACGCAAAAGTGTTCCCAAAGTTCTATTGACAACTTCAGTTTGTCCATCCGTTTGAGGATGACAAGTAGTAGAAAACAACAATTTTGTGCCAAGTTCAGCCCATAAAGTCTTCCAAAAGTAACTCAAGAATTTAACATCGCGACCAGAAACAATAGTCCTAGGCATGCCAAGCAACCTAGCGACTTCTCTAAAGAACAAATCCGCAATGTTTGAAGCATCATCTGTTTTATGACAAGCTATAAAATGTTCCCAAAGTTATATTGACAACTTCAGTTTGTCCATCCGTTTGAGGATGACAAGTAGTAGAAAACAACAATTTTTTGCCAAATTCAGCCCATAAAGTGTTCCAAAAGTAACTCAAGAATTTAACATCGCGACCAGAAACAATAGTCCTAGGCATGCCAAGCAACCTAGCGACTTCTCTAAAGAACAAATCCGCAATGTTTGAAGCATCATCGGTTTTTTGACAAGCTATAAAATGTGCCATCTTAGAGAATCTATCCACAACAACAAAAATAGAATACATCCCCTTCTTAGTCCTAGGCAACCCCAAAATAAAGTCCATAGAAATGTCAATCCAAGTTCTTTTTAAGAATAGCACGGAAAAGTGTTCCCAAAGTTCTATTGACAACTTCAATTTGTCCATCCGTTTGAGGATGACAAGTAGTAGAAAACAACAATTTTGTGCCAAGTTTAGCCCATAAATTATTCCAAAAGTAACTCAAAAGTTTAACATTGCGACGAGAAACAATAGTCCTAGGCATGCCATACAACCTAGCGACTTCTCTAAAGAACAAATCCGCAATGTTTGAAGCATCATCGGTTTTATGACAAGCTATAAAATGTGCCATCTTAGAGAATCTATCCACAACAACCCCAAAATAAAGTCCATAGAAATGTCAATCCAAGTTCTTTTTAAGAATAGCACGCAAAAGTGTTCCCAAAGTTATATTGACAACTTCAGTTTGTCCATCCGTTTGAGGATGACCAGTAGTAGAAAACAACAATTTTGTGCCAAGTTTAGCCCATAAATTATTCCAAAAGTAACTCAAAAATTTAACATTGCGACGAGAAACAATAGTCCTAGGCATGTCATGCAACCTAGCGACTTCTCTAAAGAACAAATCCGTAATGTTTGAAGCATCATCGGTGTCATGACAAGCTATAAAATGTGCCATCTTAGAGAATCTATCCACAATTACAAAAATAGAATCCCTCCTCTTCTTAGGCCTAGGCAACCCCAACTAAAGTCCATAGAAATGTCAATCCAAGTTCTTTTTAAGAATAGCACGCAAAAGTGTTCCCAAAGTTTTATTGACAACTTCAGTTTGTCCATCTGTTTGAAAATGACAAGTAGTAGAAAACAACAATTTTGTGCCAAGTTTAGCCCATAAATTATTCCAAAAGTAACTCAAAAATTTAACATTGCGACGAGAAACAATAGTCCTAGGCATGCCATGCAACCTAGCGACTTCTCTAAAGAACAAATCCGTAATGTCTGAAGCATCATCGGTTTCATGACAAGCTATAAAATGTGCCATCTTTGAGAATCTATCCACAACTACAAAAATAGAATCCCTCCTCTTCTTAGGCCTAGGCAACTCCAAAATAAAGTCCAGAGAAATGTCAATCCAAGTTCTTTTTAAGAATAGCACGCAAAAGTGTTCCCAAAGTTATATTGACAACTTCAGTTTGTCCATCTGTTTGAGGATGACAAGTAGTAGAAAACAACAATTTTGTGCCCAGTTTAGCCCATAAATTATTCCAAAAGTAACTCAAAAATTTAACATTGCGACGAGAAACAATAGTCCTAGGCATGCCATGCAACCTAGCGACTTCTCTAAAGAACAAATCCGGAATGTTTGAAGCATCATCGGTTTCATGACAAGCTATAAAATGTGCCATCTTAGAGAATCTATCCACAACTACAAAAATAGAATCCCTCCTCTTCTTAGGCCTAGGCAACTCCAAAATAAAGTCCAGAGAAATGTCAATCCAAGTTCTTTTTAAGAATAGCACGTAAAAGTGTTCCCAAAGTTCTATTGACAACTTCAGTTTGTCCATCCGTTTGAGGATGACAAGTAGTAGAAAACAACAATTTTGTGCCAAGTTCAGCCCATAAAGTCTTCCAAAAGTAACTCAAGAATTTAACATCGCGACCAGAAACAATAGTCCTAGGCATGCCAAGCAACCTAGCGACTTCTCTAAAGAACAAATCCGCAATGTTTGAAGCATCATCGGTTTTATGACAAGCTATAAAATGTTCTCAAAGTTATATTGACAACTTTAGTTTGTTCATCCGTTTGAGGATGACAAGTAGTAGAAAACAACAATTTTGTGCCAAGTTCAGCCCATAAAGTCTTCCAAAAGTAACTCAAGAATTTAATATCGCGACCAGAAACAATAGTCCTAGGCATGCCAAGCAACCTAGCGACTTCTCTAAAGAACAAATCCGCAATGTTTGAAGCATCATCGGTTTTTTGACAAGCTATAAAATGTGCCATTTTAGAGAATCTATCCACAACAACAAAAATAGAATACATCCCCTTCTTAGTCCTAGGCAACCCCAAAATAAAGTCCATAGAAATGTCAATCCAAGTTCTTTTTAAAAATAGCACGGAAAAGTGTTCCCAAAGTTCTATTGACAACTTCAGTTTGTCCATCCGTTTGAGGATGACAAGTAGTAGAAAACAACAATTTTGTGCCAAGTTTAGCCCGTAAATTATTCCAAAAGTAACACAAAAATTTAACATTGCGACGAGAAACAATAGTCCTAGGCATGCCATGCAACCTAGCGACTTCTCTAAAGAACAAATCCGCAATGTTTGAAGCATCATCGGTTTTATGACAAGCGATAAAATGTGCCATCTTAGAGAATCTATCCACAACAACCCCAAAATAAAGTCCATTGAAATGTCAATCCAAGTTCTTTTTAAGAATAGCACGCAAAAGTGTTCCCAAAATTATATTGACAACTTCAGTTTGTCCATCCGTTTGAGGATGACAAGTAGTAGAAAACAACAATTTTGTGTCAAGTTTAGCCCATAAATTATTCCAAAAGTAACTCAAAAATTTAACATCGCGACCAGAAACAATAGTCCTAGGCATGCCAAGCAACCTAGCGACTTCTCTAAAGAACAAATCCGCAATGTTTGAAGCATCATCGGTTTTATGACAAGCTATAAAATGTTCCCAAAGTTATATTGACAACTTCAGTTTGTCCATCCGTTTGAGGATGACAAGTAGTAGAAAACAACAATTTTGTGCCAAGTTCAGCCCATAAAGTCTTCCAAAAGTAACTCAAGAATTTAACATCGCGACCAGAAACAATAGTCCTAGGCATGCCAAGCAACCTAGCGACTTCTCTAAAGAACAAATCCGCAATGTTTGAAGCATCACCGATTTTTTGACAAGCTATAAAATGTGCCATCTTAGAGAATATATCCACAACAACAAAAATAGAATACATCCCCTTCTTAGTCCTAGGCAACCCCAAAATAAAGTCCATAGAAATGTCAATCCAAGTTCTTTTTAAGAATAGCACGCAAAAGTGTTCCCAAAGTTCTATTGACAACTTCAATTTGTCCATCCGTTTGAGGATGACAAGTAGTAGAAAACAACAATTTTGTTGCCAAGTTTAGCCCATAAATTATTCCAAAAGTAACTCAAAAGTTTAACATTGCGACGAGAAACAATAGTCCTAGGCATGCCATACAACCTAGCGACTTCTCTAAAGAACAAATCCGCAATGTTTGAAGCATCATCGGTTTTATGACAAGCTATAAAATGTGCCATCTTAGAGAATCTATCCACAACAACCCCAAAATAAAGTCCATAGAAATGTCAATCCAAGTTCTTTTTAAGAATAGCACGCAAAAGTGTTCCCAAAGTTATATTGACAACTTCAGTTTGTCCATCCGTTTGAGGATGACCAGTAGTAGAAAACAACAATTTTGTGCCAAGTTTAGCCCATAAATTATTCCAAAAGTAACTCAAAAATTTAACATTGCGACGAGAAACAATAGTCCTAGGCATGCCATGCAACCTAGCGACTTCTCTAAAGAACAAATCCGTAATGTTTGAAGCATCATCGGTGTCATGACAAGCTATAAAATGTGCCATCTTAGAGAATCTATCCTCAACTACAAATATAGAATCCCTCCTCTTCTTAGGCCTAGGCAACTGCAAAATAAAGTCCAAAGAAATGTCAATCCAAGTTCTTTTTAAGAATAGCACGCAAAAGTGTTCCCAAAATTATATTGACAACTTCAGTTTGTCCATCCGTTTGAGGATGACAAGTAGTAGAAAACAACAATTTTGTGCCAAGTTTAGCCCATAAATTATTCCAAAAGTAACTCAAAAATTTAACATCGCGACCAGAAACAATAGTCCTAGGCATGCCAAGCAACCTAGCGACTTCTCTAAAGAACAAATCCGCAATGTTTGAAGCATCATCGGTTTTATGACAAGCTATAAAATGTTCCCAAAGTTATATTGACAACTTCAGTTTGTCCATCCGTTTGAGGATGACAAGTAGTAGAAAACAACAATTTTGTGCCAAGTTCAGCCCATAAAGTCTTCCAAAAGTAACTCAATAATTTAACATCGCAACCAGAAACAATAGTCCTAGGCATGCCAAGCAACCTAGCGACTTCTCTAAAGAACAAATCCGCAATGTTTGAAGCATCACCGGTTTTTTGACAAGCTATAAAATGTGCCATCTTAGAGAATATATCCACAACAACAAAAATAGAATACATCCCCTTCTTAGTCCTAGGCAACCCCAAAATAATTTCCATAGAAATATCAATCCAAGTTCTTTTTAAGAATTGCACGGAAAAGTGTTCCCAAAATTCTATTGACAACTTCAGTTTGTCCCTCCGTTTGAGGATGACAGGTAGTAGAAAACAACAATTTTGTGCCAAGTTTAGCCCATAAATTATTCCAAAAGTAACTCAAAAATTTAACATTGCGACGAGAAACAATAGTCCTAGGCATGCCATGCAACCTAGCGACTTCTCTAAAGAACAAATCCGCAATGTTTGAAGCATCATCGGTTTTATGACAAGCTATAAAATGTTCCATCTTAGAGAATCTATCCACAACAACCCAAAATAAAGTCCATAGAAATGTCAATTCAAGTTCTTTTTAAGAATAGCACGCAAAAGTGTTCCCAAAGTTATATTGACAACTTCAGTTTGTCCATCCGTTTGAGGATGACCAGTAGTAGAAAACAACAATTTTGTGCCAAGTTTAGCCCATAAATTATTCCAAAAGTAACTCAAAAATTTAACATTGCGACGAGAAACAATAGTCCTAGGCATGCCATGCAACCTAGCGACTTCTCTAAAGAACAAATCCGTAATGTTTGAAGCATCATCGATGTCATGACAAGCTATAAAATGTGCCATCTTAGAGAATCTATCCTCAACTACAAATATAGAATCCCTCCTCTTCTTAGGCCTAGGCAACTGCAAAATAAAGTCCAAAGAAATGTCAATCCAAGTTCTTTTTAAGAATAGCACGCAAAAGTGTTCCCAAAGTTCTATTGACAACTTCAGTTTGTCCATCTGTTTGAGGAAGACAAGTAGTAGAAAACAACAATTTTGTGCCAAGTTTAGCCCATAAATTATTCCAAAAGTAACTCAAAAATTTAACATTGCGACGAGAAACAATAGTCCTAGGCATGCCATGCAACCTAGCGACTTCTCTAAAGAACAAATCCGTAATGTTTGAAGCATCATCGGTTTTATGACAAGCTATAAAATGTGCCATCTTAGAGAATCTATCCACAACAACCCCAAAATAAAGTCCATAGAAATATCAATCCAAGTTCTTTTTAAGAATAGCACGCAAAAGTGTTCCCAAAGTTATATTGACAACTTCAGTTTGTCCATCCGTTTGAGAATGACAAGTAGTAGAAAACAACAATTTTGTGCCAAGTTTAGCCCATAAATTATTCCAAAAGTAACTCAAAAATTTAACATTGCGACGAGAAACAATAGTCCTAGGCATGCCATGCAACCTAGCGACTTCTCTAAAGAACAAATCCGTAATGTTTGAAGCATCATCGGTTTCATGACAAGCTATAAAATGTGCCATCTTAGAGAATCTATCCTCAACTACAAATATAGAATCCCTCCTCTTCTTAGGCCTAGGCAACTGCAAAATAAAGTCCAGAGAAATGTCAATCCAAGTTCTTTTTAAGAATAGCACGCAAAAGTGTTCCCAAAGTTCTATTGACAACTTCAGTTTGTCCATCTGTTTGAGGAAGACAAGTAGTAGAAAACAACAATTTTGTGCCAAGTTTAGCCCATAAATTATTCCAAAAGTAACTCAAAAATTTAACATTGCGACGAGAAACAATAGTCCTAGGCATGCCATGCAACCTAGCGACTTCTCTAAAGAACAAATCCGGAATGTTTGAAGCATCATCGGTTTCATGACAAGCTATAAAATGTGCCATCTTAGATAATCTATCCACAACTACAAAAATAGAATCCCTCCTCTTCTTAGGCCTAGGCAACTCCAAAATAAAGTACAGAGAAATGTCAATCCAAGTTCTTTTTAAGAATAGCACGCAAAAGTGTTCCCAAATTTCTATTGACAACTTCAGTTTGTCCATCCGTTTGAGGATGACAAGTAGTAGAAAACAACAATTTTGTGCCAAGTTTAGCCCATAAATTATTCCAAAAGTAACTCAAAAATTTAACATTGCGACGAGAAACAATAGTCCTTGGCATGCCATGCAACCTAGCGACTTCTCTAAAGAACAAATCCGTAATGTTCGAAGCATCATCGGTTTCATGACAAGCTATAAAATGTGCCATCTTTGAGAATCTATCCACAATTACAAAAATAGAATCCCTCCTCTTCTTAGGCCTAGGCAACCCCAACTAAAGTCCATAGAAATGTCAATACAAGTTCTTTTTAAGAATAGCATGCAAAAGTGTTCCCAAAGTTTTATTGACAACTTCAGTTTGTCCATCTGTTTGAGAATGACAAGTAGTAGAAAACAACAATTTTGTGCCAAGTTTAGCCCATAAATTATTCCAAAAGTAACTAAAAAATATTTAACATTGCGACGAGAAACAATAGTCCTAGGCATGCCATGCAACCTAGCGACTTCTCTAAAGAACAAATCCGTAATGTTTGAAGCATCATCGGTTTCATGACAAGCTATAAAATGTGCCATCTTTGAGAATCTATCCACAACTACAAAAATAGAATCCCTCCTCTTCTTAGGCCTAGGCAACTCCAAAATAAAGTCCAGAGAAATGTCAATCCAAGTTCTTTTTAAGAATAGCACGCAAAAGTGTTCCCAAAGTTTTATTGACAACTTCAGTTTGTCCATCTGTTTGAGAATTACAAGTAGTAGAAAACAACAATTTTGTGCCATGTTTAGCCCATAAATTATTCCAAAAGTAACTCAAAAATTTAACATTGCGACGAGAAACAATAGTCCTAGGCTTGCCATGCAACCTAGCGACTTCTCTAAAGAACAAATCCGCAATGTTTGAAGCATCATCGGTTTTATGACAAGCTATAAAATGTTCCATCTTAGAGAATCTATCCACAACAACCCAAAATAAAGTCCATAGAAATGTCAATTCAAGTTCTTTTTAAGAATAGCACGCAAAAGTGTTCCCAAAGTTATATTGACAACTTCAGTTTGTCCATCCGTTTGAGGATGACCAGTAGTAGAAAACAACAATTTTGTGCCAAGTTTAGCCCATAAATTATTCCAAAAGTAACTCAAAAATTTAACATTGTGACGAGAAACAATAGTCCTAGGCATGCCATGCAACCTAGCGACTTCTCTAAAGAACAAATCCGTAATGTTTGAAGCATCATCGGTGTCATGACAAGCTATAAAATGTGCCATCTTAGAGAATCTATCCTCAACTACAAATATAGAATCCCTCCTCTTCTTAGGCCTAGGCAACTGCAAAATAAAGTCCAAAGAAATGTCAATCCAAGTTCTTTTTAAGAATAGCACGCAAAAGTGTTCCCAAAGTTCTATTGACAACTTCAGTTTGTCCATCTGTTTGAGGAAGACAAGTAGTAGAAAACAACAATTTTGTGCCAAGTTTAGCCCATAAATTATTCCAAAAGTAACTCAAAAATTTAACATTGCGACGAGAAACAATAGTCCTAGGCATGCCATGCAACCTAGCGACTTCTCTAAAGAACAAATCCGTAATGTTTGAAGCATCATCGGTTTTATGACAAGCTATAAAATGTGCCATCTTAGAGAATCTATCCACAACAACCCCAAAATAAAGTCCATAGAAATATCAATCCAAGTTCTTTTTAAGAATAGCACGCAAAAGTGTTCCCAAAGTTATATTGACAACTTCAGTTTGTCCATCCGTTTGAGAATGACAAGTAGTAGAAAACAACAATTTTGTGCCAAGTTTAGCCCATAAATTATTCCAAAAGTAACTCAAAAATTTAACATTGCGACGAGAAACAATAGTCCTAGGCATGCCATGCAACCTAGCGACTTCTCTAAAGAACAAATCCGTAATGTTTGAAGCATCATCGGTTTCATGACAAGCTATAAAATGTGCCATCTTAGAGAATCTATCCTCAACTACAAATATAGAATCCCTCCTCTTCTTAGGCCTAGGCAACTGCAAAATAAAGTCCAGAGAAATGTCAATCCAAGTTCTTTTTAAGAATAGCACGCAAAAGTGTTCCCAAAGTTCTATTGACAACTTCAGTTTGTCCATCTGTTTGAGGAAGACAAGTAGTAGAAAACAACAATTTTGTGCCAAGTTTAGCCCATAAATTATTCCAAAAGTAACTCAAAAATTTAACATTGCGACGAGAAACAATAGTTCTAGGCATGCCATGCAACCTAGCGACTTCTCTAAAGAACAAATCCGGAATGTTTGAAGCATCATCGGTTTCATGACAAGCTATAAAATGTGCCATCTTAGATAATCTATCCACAACTACAAAAATAGAATCCCTCCTCTTCTTAGGCCTAGGCAACTCCAAAATAAAGTACAGAGAAATGTCAATCCAAGTTCTTTTTAAGAATAGCACGCAAAAGTGTTCCCAAATTTCTATTGACAACTTCAGTTTGTCCATCCGTTTGAGGATGACAAGTAGTAGAAAACAACAATTTTGTGCCAAGTTTAGCCCATAAATTATTCCAAAAGTAACTCAAAAATTTAACATTGCGACGAGAAACAATAGTCCTTGGCATGCCATGCAACCTAGCGACTTCTCTAAAGAACAAATCCGTAATGTTCGAAGCATCATCGGTTTCATGACAAGCTATAAAATGTGCCATCTTTGAGAATCTATCCACAATTACAAAAATAGAATCCCTCCTCTTCTTAGGCCTAGGCAACCCCAACTAAAGTCCATAGAAATGTCAATACAAGTTCTTTTTAAGAATAGCATGCAAAAGTGTTCCCAAAGTTTTATTGACAACTTCAGTTTGTCCATCTGTTTGAGAATGACAAGTAGTAGAAAACAACAATTTTGTGCCAAGTTTAGCCCATAAATTATTCCAAAAGTAACTAAAAAATATTTAACATTGCGACGAGAAACAATAGTCCTAGGCATGCCATGCAACCTAGCGACTTCTCTAAAGAACAAATCCGTAATGTTTGAAGCATCATCGGTTTCATGACAAGCTATAAAATGTGCCATCTTTGAGAATCTATCCACAACTACAAAAATAGAATCCCTCCTCTTCTTAGGCCTAGGCAACTCCAAAATAAAGTCCAGAGAAATGTCAATCCAAGTTCTTTTTAAGAATAGCACGCAAAAGTGTTCCCAAAGTTTTATTGACAACTTCAGTTTGTCCATCTGTTTGAGAATTACAAGTAGTAGAAAACAACAATTTTGTGCCATGTTTAGCCCATAAATTATTCCAAAAGTAACTCAAAAATTTAACATTGCGACGAGAAACAATAGTCCTAGGCTTGCCATGCAACCTAGCGACTTCTCTAAAGAACAAATCCGTAATGTTTGAAGCATCATCGGTTTCATGACAAGCTATAAAATGTGCCATCTTTGAGAATCTATCCACAACTACAAAAATAGAATCCCTTCTCTTCTTAGGCCTAGGCAACTCCAAAATAAAGTCCAGAGAAATGTCAATCCAAGTTCTTTTTAAGAATAGCACGCAAAAGTGTTCCCAAAGTTCTATTGACAACTTCAGTTTGTCCATCCGTTTGAGGATGACAAGTAGTAGAAAACAACAATTTTGTGCCAAGTTTAGCCCATAAATTATTCCAAAAGTAACTCAAAAATCTAACATTGCGACGAGAAACAATAGTCCTAGGCATGCCATGCAACCTAGCGACTTCTCTAAAGAACAAATCCGCAATGTTTGAAGCATCATCGGTTTTATGACAAGCTATAAAATGTGCCATCTTAGAGAATCTATCCACAACAACCCCAAAATAAAGTCCATAGAAATGTAAATCCAAGTTCTTTTTAAGAATAGCACGCAAAAGTGTTCCCAAAGTTATATTGACAACTTCAGTTTGTCCATCTGTTTGAGGATGACAAGTAGTAGAAAACAACAATTTTGTGGCAAGTTTAGCCCATAAATTATTCCAAAAGTAACTAAAAAATTTAACATTGCGACGAGAAACAATAGTCCTAGGCATGCCATGCAACCTAGCGACTTCTCTAAAGAACAAATCCGGAATGTTTGAAGCATCATCGGTTTCATGACAAGCTATAAAATGTGCCATCTTAGATAATCTATCCACAACTACAAAAATAGAATCCCTCCTCTTCTTAGGCCTAGGCAACTCCAAAATAAAGTACAGAGAAATGTCAATCCAAGTTCTTTTTATGAATAGCACGCAAAAGTGTTCCCAGATTTCTATTGACAACTTCAGTTTGTCCATCCGTTTGAGGATGACAAGTAGTAGAAAACAACAATTTTGTGCCAAGTTTAGCCCATAAATTATTCCAAAAGTAACTCAAAAATTTAACATTGCGACGAGAAACAATAGTCCTTGGAATGCCATGCAACCTAGCGACTTCTCTAAAGAACAAATCCGTAATGTTTGAAACATCATCGGTTTCATGACAAGCTATAAAAATGTGCCATCTTTGAGAATCTATCCACAATTACAAAAATAGAATCCCTCCTCTTCTTAGGCCTAGGCAACCCCAACTAAAGTCCATAGAAATGTAAATCCAAGTTCTTTTTAAGAATAGCACGCAAAAGTGTTCCCAAAGTTATATTGACAACTTCAGTTTGTCCATCCGTTTGAGAATGACAAGTAGTAGAAAACAACAATTTTGTGCCAAGTTTAGCCCATAAATTATTCCAAAAGTAACTCAAAAATTTAACATTGCGACGAGAAACAATAGTCCTAGGCATGCCATGCAACCTAGCGACTTCTCTAAAGAACAAATCCGTAATGTTTGAAGCATCATCGGTTTCATGACAAGCTATAAAATGTGCCATCTTAGAGAATCTGTCCTCAACTACAAATATAGAATCCCTCCTCTTCTTAGGCCTAGGCAACTGCAAAATAAAGTCCAGAGAAATGTCAATCCAAGTTCTTTTTAAGAATAGCACGCAAAAGTGTTCCCAAAGTTCTATTGACAACTTCAGTTTGTCCATCTGTTTGAGGAAGACAAGTAGTAGAAAACAACAATTTTGTGCCAAGTTTAGCCCATAAATTATTCCAAAAGTAACTCAAAAATTTAACATTGCGACGAGAAACAATAGTCCTAGGCATGCCATGCAACCTAGCGACTTCTCTAAAGAACAAATCCGGAATGTTTGAAGCATCATCGGTTTCATGACAAGCTATAAAATGTGCCATCTTAGATAATCTATCCACAACTACAAAAATAGAATCCCTCCTCTTCTTAGGCCTAGGCAACTCCAAAATAAAGTACAGAGAAATGTCAATCCAAGTTCTTTTTAAGAATAGCACGCAAAAGTGTTCCCAAATTTCTATTGACAACTTCAGTTTGTCCATCCGTTTGAGGATGACAAGTAGTAGAAAACAACAATTTTGTGCCAAGTTTAGCCCATAAATTATTCCAAAAGTAACTCAAAAATTTAACATTGCGACGAGAAACAATAGTCCTTGGCATGCCATGCAACCTAGCGACTTCTCTAAAGAACAAATCCGTAATGTTCGAAGCATCATCGGTTTCATGACAAGCTATAAAATGTGCCATCTTTGAGAATCTATCCACAATTACAAAAATAGAATCCCTCCTCTTCTTAGGCCTAGGCAACCCCAACTAAAGTCCATAGAAATGTCAATACAAGTTCTTTTTAAGAATAGCATGCAAAAGTGTTCCCAAAGTTTTATTGACAACTTCAGTTTGTCCATCTGTTTGAGAATGACAAGTAGTAGAAAACAACAATTTTGTGCCAAGTTTAGCCCATAAATTATTCCAAAAGTAACTAAAAAATATTTAACATTGCGACGAGAAACAATAGTCCTAGGCATGCCATGCAACCTAGCGACTTCTCTAAAGAACAAATCCGTAATGTTTGAAGCATCATCGGTTTCATGACAAGCTATAAAATGTGCAATCTTTGAGAATCTATCCACAACTACAAAAATAGAATCCCTCCTCTTCTTAGGCCTAGGCAACTCCAAAATAAAGTCCAGAGAAATGTCAATCCAAGTTCTTTTTAAGAATAGCACGCAAAAGTGTTCCCAAAGTTTTAGTGACAACTTCAGTTTGTCCATCTGTTTGAGAATTACAAGTAGTAGAAAACAACAATTTTGTGCCATGTTTAGCCCATAAATTATTCCAAAAGTAACTCAAAAATTTAACATTGCGACGAGAAACAATAGTCCTAGGCTTGCCATGCAACCTAGCGACTTCTCTAAAGAACAAATCCGTAATGTTTGAAGCATCATCGGTTTCATGACAAGCTATAAAATGTGCCATCTTTGAGAATCTATCCACAACTACAAAAATAGAATCCCTTCTCTTCTTAGGCCTAGGCAACTCCAAAATAAAGTCCAGAGAAATGTCAATCCAAGTTCTTTTTAAGAATAGCACGCAAAAGTGTTCCCAAAGTTCTATTGACAACTTCAGTTTGTCCATCCGTTTGAGGATGACAAGTAGTAGAAAACAACAATTTTGTGCCAAGTTTAGCCCATAAATTATTCCAAAAGTAACTCAAAAATCTAACATTGCGACGAGAAACAATAGTCCTAGGCATGCCATGCAACCTAGCGACTTCTCTAAAGAACAAATCCGCAATGTTTGAAGCATCATCGGTTTTATGACAAGCTATAAAATGTGCCATCTTAGAGAATCTATCCACAACAACCCCAAAATAAAGTCCATAGAAATGTAAATCCAAGTTCTTTTTAAGAATAGCACGCAAAAGTGTTCCCAAAGTTATATTGACAACTTCAGTTTGTCCATCTGTTTGAGGATGACAAGTAGTAGAAAACAACAATTTTGTGGCAAGTTTAGCCCATAAATTATTCCAAAAGTAACTCAAAAATTTAACATTGCGACGAGAAACAATAGTCCTAGGCATGCCATGCAACCTAGCGACTTCTCTAAAGAACAAATCCGGAATGTTTGAAGCATCATCGGTTTCATGACAAGCTATAAAATGTGCCATCTTAGATAATCTATCCACAACTACAAAAATAGAATCCCTCCTCTTCTTAGGCCTAGGCAACTCCAAAATAAAGTACAGAGAAATGTCAATCCAAGTTCTTTTTATGAATAGCACGCAAAAGTGTTCCCAAATTTCTATTGACAACTTCAGTTTGTCCATCCGTTTGAGGATGACAAGTAGTAGAAAACAACAATTTTGTGCCAAGTTTAGCCCATAAATTATTCCAAAAGTAACTCAAAAATTTAACATTGCGACGAGAAACAATAGTCCTTGGAATGCCATGCAACCTAGCGACTTCTCTAAAGAACAAATCCGTAATGTTTGAAACATCATCGGTTTCATGACAAGCTATAAAAATGTGCCATCTTTGAGAATCTATCCACAATTACAAAAATAGAATCCCTCCTCTTCTTAGGCCTAGGCAACCCCAACTAAAGTCCATAGAAATGTCAATCCAAGTTCTTTTTAAGAATAGCATGCAAAAGTGTTCCCAAAGTTTTATTGACAACTTCAGTTTGTCCATCTGTTTGAGAATGACAAGTAGTAGAAAACAACAATTTTGTGCCAAGTTTAGCCCATAAATTATTCCAAAAGTAACTCAAAAATTTAACATTGCGACGAGAAACAATAGTCCTAGGCATGCCATGCAACCTAGCGACTTCTCTAAAGAACAAATCCGTAATGTCTGAAGCATCATCGGTTTCATGACAAGCTATAAAATGTGCCATCTTTGAGAATCTATCCACAACTACAAAAATAGAATCCCTCCTCTTCTTAGGCCTAGGCAACTCCAAAATAAAGTCCAGAGAAATGTCAATCCAAGTTCTTTTTAAGAATAGCACGCAAAAGTGTTCCCAAAGTTTTATTGACAACTTCAGTTTGTCCATCTGTTTGAGAATGACAAATAGTAGAAAACAACAATTTTGTGCCAAGTTTAGCCCATAAATTATTCCAAAAGTAACTCAAAAATTTAACATTGCGACGAGAAACAATAGTCCTAGGCTTGCCATGCAACCTAGCGACTTCTCTAAAGAACAAATCCGTAATGTTTGAAGCATCATCGGTTTCATGACAAGCTATAAAATGAGCCATCTTTGAGAATCTATCCACAACTACAAAAATAGAATCCCTCCTCTTCTTAGGCCTAGGCAACTCCAAACTAAAGTCCAGAGAAATGTCAATCCAAGTTCTTTTTAAGAATAGCACGCAAAAGTGTTCCCAAAGTTCTATTGACAACTTCAGTTTGTCCATCCGTTTGAGGATGACAAGTAGTAGAAAACAACAATTTTGTGCCAAGTTTAGCCCATAAATTATTCCAAAAGTAACTCAAAAATCTAACATTGCGACGAGAAACAATAGTCCTAGGCATGCCATGCAACCTAGCGACTTCTCTAAAGAACAAATCCGCAATGTTTGAAGCATCATCGGTTTTATGACAAGCTATAAAATGTGCCATCTTAGAGAATCTATCCACAACAACCCCAAAATAAAGTCCATAGAAATGTAAATCCAAGTTCTTTTTAAGAATAGCACGCAAAGTGTTCCCAAAGTTATATTGACAACTTCAGTTTGTCCATCTGTTTGAGGATGACAAGTAGTAGAAAACAACAATTTTGTGGCAAGTTTAGCCCATAAATTATTCCAAAAATAACTCAAAAATTTAACATTGCGACGAGAAACAATAGTCCTAGGCATGCCATGCAACCTAGCGACTTCTCTAAAGAACAAATCCGCAATGTTTGAAGCATCATCGGTTTCATGACAAGCTATAAAATGTGCCATCTTAGAGAATCTATCCACAACTACAAAAATAGAATGCCTCCTCTTCTTAGGCCTAGGCAACTCCAAAATAAAGTCCAGATAAATGTCATTCCAAGTTCTTTTTAAGAATAGCACGCAAAAGTGTTCCCAAAGTTCTATTGACAACTTCAGTTTGTCCACCCGTTTGAGGATGACAAGTAGTAGAAAACAACAATTTTGTGCCAAGTTTAGCCCATAAATTATTCCAAAAGTAACTCAAAAATCTAACATTGCGACGAGAAACAATAGTCCTAGGTATGCCATGCAACCTAGCGACTTCTCTAAAGAACAAATCCGCAATATTTGAAGCATCATCGGTTTTATGACAAGCTATAAAATGTGGCATCTTAGAGAATCTATCCACAACTACAAAAATAGAATCCCTCCTCTTCTTAGGCCTAGGCAACTCCAAAATAAAGTCCAGAGAAATGTCAATCCAAGTTCTTTTTAAGAATAGCACGCAAAAGTGTTCTCAAAGTTCTGTTGACAACTTCAGTTTGCCCATCCGTTTGAGGATGACAAGTAGTAGAAAACAACAATTTTATGCCAAGTTTAGCCCATAAATTATTCCAAAAGTAACTCAAAAATCTAACATTGCGACGAGAAACAATAGTCCTAGGCATGCCATGCAACCTAGCGACTTCTCTAAAGAACAAATCCGTAATGTTTGAAGCATCATCGGTTTCATGACAAGCTATAAAATGTGCCATCTTTGAGAATCTATCCACAACTACAAAAATAGAATCCCTCCTCTTCTTAGGCCTAGGCAACTCCAAAATAAAGTCCAGAGAAATGTCAATCCAAGTTCTTTTTAAGAATAGCACGCACAAGTGTTCCCAAAGTTCTATTGACAACTTCAGTTTGTCCATCCGTTTGAGGATGACAAGTAGTAGAAAACAACAATTTTGTGCCAAGTTTAGCCCATAAATTATTCCAAAAGTAACCCAAAAATCTAACATTGCGACGAGAAACAATAGTCCTAGGCATGCCATGCAACCTAGCGACTTCTCTAAAGAACAAATCCGCAATGTTTGAAGCATCATCGGTTTTATGACAAGCTATAAAATGTGCCATCTTAGAGAATCTATCCACAACAACCCCAAAATAAAGTCCATAGAAATGTCAATCCAAGTTCTTTTTAAGAATAGCACGCAAAAGTGTTCCCAAAGTTTTATTGACAACTTCAGTTTGTCCATCTGTTTGAGGATGACAAGTAGTAGAAAACAACAATTTTGTGCCAAGTTTGGCCCATAAATTATTCCAAAAGTAACTCAAAAATTTAACATTGCGACGAGAAACAATAGTCCTAGGCATGCCATGCAACCTAGCGACTTCTCTAAAGAACAAATCCGTAATGTTTGAAGCATCATTGGTTTCATGACCAGCTATAAAATGTGACATCTTAGAGAATCTATCCACAACTACAAAAATAGAATCCCTCCTCTTCTTAGGCCTAGGCAACCCCAACTAAAGTCCATAGAAATGTCAATCCAAGTTCTTTTTAAGAATAGCACGCAAAAGTGTTCCCAAAGTTTTATTGACAACTTCAGTTTGTCCATCTGTTTGAGAATGACAAGTAGTAGAAAACAACAATTTTGTGCCAAGTTTAGCCCATAAATTATTCCACAAGTAACTCAAAAATTTAACTGATGCGAACGTGGACGTCCCAAGGAAAACATGGGATCCTTTGCAGTTGCCGGAGGGACCAATCACGAGGGGTCGACTAAAGAGATTCAAGGAGGCGCTACAAGGAGTCATGAGTAAGCCTGAAGAGGTCGCGATGCATGGGAGTACGATTGGAGGCCAACGGAAAGTCGTTCAAACATTGGTGTTGCTTACCGAGTCTGGACGGACCAGTACACGTACCTGCACACGGGGTCCGTGTCCTTCACAAGCTGGGGAGGGTTTTTACAGTGGCTCCACGGACCTGGAGACGGACCCAGGCACGGGGTCCGTGCCCTTTGAAGTTGGCAAATACAGTGCCTACACGGACCCGTACACGGAGGTGAGCACGGGGTCCGTGTCGCTTGATCCCGATTGAAGAGTTTTACAGTATGTACACGGACCCGTCTACGGACGTCTGCACGGGGTCCGTGTCCTCTGTTTTCTGCGTGGATTTGTTTCCTTTTCTGGAGTTTTATTATTTTGGGAGACTAGATTGCATGGTATCTTTTGATATATTGACTATGTTGGACGAAAAATTACAGACAATACATATTTTATTTTGAGTTTATCAAAAACTTTTGAGAATTTTCTCTCAACTTTTCAAAGCCAAGCTTTGTCAAATCAAATCAAACTTATCAAAGTTTTTAACTTTGTGGCGTTTGTCGATCGTTGCTTGAGCGGATTGTCGTAGGCAAAGTTCTTCGAAGGTTCGTATAGTTTTCGATTGTTTATCCTCGTGTTTATTTGTTGCTAAACTCTTGCTAGTTTAGAGGTGAATATCACACAATACTTGAATCAAAAGATCGGGAAAACACACGGATCTTAATATCGTAATTGAATAGAGGGTGCGATTTATTTTTAATCGTGTTTGCTATTTATTCGTGTCAAGATTCATATCATTTGGTATCAGAACGCCAGGTTTATTGAATTCAAGTAAATTATCTTGTTCTTAAATTGCAGATCTGTATTATTTCTTCGAATATTTTCAGATCTGTTTTGTTCTATCGTTCTTCGTATTTTTTTCGTGAATCTGTGATACACGAAATTTTGAGTCCTTTTTTTTTTTTTGAATTTTCGGAATTCAAAGAGGAGGAAAAAAAAAAAAAAAAAAGAGTACAAAAGTTCCGAAAATTCACCATTATTTCTTTTTGATATATTGTTCTATTGTCTTCATAGAGTCATATTCAATTGTCTCACACAGTCAAAAAAAAAAAAAAAATTTTCCTATATTCGAATTTCTTGTCTACACAGTCCAAGTGAGTCGGTCGCATTTTTTCACAAGTTTGAACTTTGATTGTTTGATATACCCACAATACAAAGCTTGAGCACTTCCAAGAGAGCTTTCAAAATTCGAGTGATACACTTGAGTGAGAGTGACTTTTCTTTGGAGTGAACGGTGAGTATTTGTTGTGAGCATACAAATAAAGAGGTAAAAGACGAGTGAATTTCTTTGGAGTGATCGTGAGCATTTGGGTGAGGATTATTTTATTTCTACTAACCTTTTCTTGCATGTACAACTTTGAAATTAAATGGAGAGGGAGGTAGGAGATAGTTCGAATTCGGGGGTGTCCAAAGCTCATCTAGATGCGTTGTTTGGGGATTTTGGTAGAATGATGACGACCCAAATGGAGTCGTTGAATGAGAGGTTGGATAAACTTGAGGTTAGTGTTAGTGGGGGTAAACCTAAGCCTAGGGATTTGGGTAGAGATGACGAGGAGTATGATCTAGGAGGAGGCGATGAGAGTCAAAATGAGAATTGGGGTAGGAATGGGAGAGATAGAGGATTTGGAAGAGGAAGAAGAGAAGCTATGAGGGGTAGGTATGAGGAGACTAGGGAAGATGGTCACATGGGTAGCATTAAGATGAAAATCCCTTCATTCCATGGGAAATCTGACCCGGAGGCGTACCTAGAATGGGAAAAGAGGGTAGAGTTCGTATTTGCATGCCACCACTACTCCGAACAAAAGAAGGTGTGGTTGGCGGTGGTTGAATTCTTAGACTATGCTCTCATTTGGTGGGATCAATTAGTGACCACTAAAAGAAAGTATAATGAGAGACCTATTGAATCTTGGGATGAGATGAAGAGTGTAATGAGGAAGAGGTT
This sequence comes from Primulina eburnea, assembly GCF_022965805.1. Taxonomy (NCBI): domain Eukaryota; kingdom Viridiplantae; phylum Streptophyta; class Magnoliopsida; order Lamiales; family Gesneriaceae; genus Primulina; species Primulina eburnea. The sequence continues at coordinate 92,435 of NW_027330893.1, forward strand.
TGTGCCTAACCATTACTATAGGGAGATGTTTAAGAGGTTACAAACTTTGAGGCAAGGGTTGAAGAGTGTTGAGGACTACTATAAGGAGATGGAAGTACTCATGATTAGGGCAAATATTGAGGAGGATAATGAAGCAACTATGGCTCGTTTTCTTTGTGGTTTGAACAGGGAGATCCAAGATCAAGTGGAGCTTCGGCACTACTTAGAACTAGACGAGATGGTGCAAATGGCCATAAAGGTGGAGCAACAACTCAAGAGGCGAGGAGTTGGCCGCACCAATCAAACCGGAGGTGCATCATCTTCTTGGAGATCAAATGTGGGGAAGCGTGAGGAGAACAAAGTGGTGGCCAAGCCCAAATTTGAGACCAAACAAGAAGCGCCTAAGCAAGGAGTCCAAGGTAAATCTGAAACTCCTTCTAATCGCTCTAGAGATGTTAGATGTTTTAGGTGTCAAGGGTTGGGCCATATTGCTAGTGAGTGTCCTAATAAGAGAGTCATGTTTTTGAATGATTATGGTGAGTATGAGTCTCAAAGTGAGGGGGATGGCGAGGGTAGTGATGATGATATGCCGGAGTTGGAGGATCCCGATGAGGGATATGGGGCGGTTGTAGGAGAAGCTCTAGTGACTAGGCGAATCATGAGTGCCCAAGTCAAAGATGAGGAGATTAACCAAAGGGAAAACTTGTTTCACACTAGATGTTTTGTGAGTGGTAAGGTGTGCAATGTAATCATAGATGGGGGAAGTTGCACCAATGTGGCTAGCATTGAGATGGTTGAGAAATTGGGATTGCCTACAATAAAACATCCTCAACCATATAAGCTTCAATGGTTGAACGATTGTGCGGAGGTGAGAGTGAATAGGCAAGTTCTAGTGTCCTTTTCAATTGGGAAGTATGTGGATGAGGTTTTGTGTGACATGGTACCTATGCATGCTTGTCATATTTTGTTGGGTAGGCCATGGCAATTTGATAGGCGAGTGACTCACGATGGGTTCAAAAATAAGTACTCGTTTGTCTTGAAAAAAGAAACTGTTGTCCTACTTCCATTGTCCCCAAAGCAAGTATTGGAGGACCACTTGAAAAAGAAAAAGAGAGATGAGGCCGAAAAAAAGAGTGAACTAAAAAGTGAGATGGCCTTTGAAAACAAACATGAAGTGGCTGAAAAAAAGAGTGAACAAAAGAGTGAGATAGCCACAAAAATAAAAAAAGAGAGGAAAGAAAATGAGGGAAAAGAAAAAAGAGGAAAGAGGCCAAAAAGAATTCTTATATGGCCCAAAAAGGTGAGGTAAAACACTTGTTGCACACACATGAGCCACTTGTGTTAATTCTTTACAAGGAGATCCTCCTTAACACAAGTGATATAGCCGGATCCCTTCCGAGCATTGTTGTTTCACTATTGCAGGAATTTGACGATGTATTTCCGGAGGAGCTACCTCAAGGCTTACCACCATTGAGGGGAATTGAGCACCAAATTGACTTGGTGCCCGGGAGTGCCTTGCCGAACCGTCCAGCTTATAGGAGCAATCCGGAGGAGACTAAGGAGCTGCAAAGGCAGGTAAGTGAGTTATTAGATAAAGGTTATGTGCGTGAGTCCATGTCACCTTGTGCGGTGCCTGTTTTGCTAGTCCCTAAGAAAGATGGCTCATGGCGTATGTGTGTCGACTGTAGGGCAATCAATAACATAACCATTAAGTATAGGCATCCCATACCTAGACTAGATGATATGTTAGATGAATTGCATGGATCTTGCATCTTTAGCAAAATTGACTTAAGAAGTGGCTACCATCAAATTAGGATGAGGGAAGGTGATGAGTGGAAAACTGCTTTTAAAACTAAGTATGGGTTGTATGAGTGGATGGTTATGCCTTTTGGTTTAACTAATGCACCTAGCACCTTTATGAGGTTAATGTATCATGTCTTGCGTGCACATATAGGTAAATTTGTTGTGGTTTACTTTGATGATATCCTAGTGTATAGCAAGAATCTTGAAGAGCATGTTAAACACTTGAAACTTGTGCTAATCACATTAAGGGCTGAAAATTTGTATGCTAACTTAAAGAAGTGTGATTTTTGTACAAACAAACTTGTGTTTCTTGGTTTCGTTGTGAGTTCACAAGGGATACAAGTGGATGAAGACAAGGTAAGTGCTATTCGAGATTGGCCATCGCCTACTACTGTTGGTCAAGTCCGAAGCTTTCATGGTCTTGCAAGCTTCTATAGGAGGTTTGTCAAGGATTTTAGCGCATTGGCGGCACCAATGACGGCGGTGATCAAGAAGAACGTTCCATTCTATTGGGGCGAGGAGCAAGAGAAGTCCTTTAATATCATTAAGCAAAAGTTGATTAATGCTCATTTACTTGTCTTACCTGATTTTGCTAATACTTTTGAAATTGAATGTGATGCATCAGGTGTAGGTATTGGTGGAGTGTTGATGCAAGGAGGGCGGTCGGTGGCATACTTTAGTGAGAAGCTCAATGGAGCGGCATTTACCTATCCCACGTATGATAAGGAGTTCTACGCACTTGTGAGGACCCTAGAGACGTGGCAGCACTACTTGAGGCCTAAAGAATTTGTGATTCACACGGATCATGAGTCTCTTAAGCACCTTAAGGGGCAACAAAAGCTGAACAAGAGGCATGCTAAGTGGGTGGCCTTCATAGAGACATTCCCCTACATGATCAAGTATAAGCAAGGTAAGGAAAATGTAGTGGCCGACGCACTATCACGGAGGTATGTACTTTTCTCTACTTTGGAATCTAAAATATTGGGGTTTGAACTTGTTAAAGAGTTGTATGTGCTAGATGATGATTTTAAGGAAGTGTTTGAAACTTGTATGCATGGTCCACATGATAAATTCTACTTGCATAAAGGTTTCTTGTTTAGAGAGGATAGATTGTGCATTCCCAAGTCATCGATTCGTGAATTACTTGTTAGGGAGGCACATGGGGGTGGACTAATGGGACACTTTGGGGTGGCCAAAACTTTAAGTGCATTGCATGAACATTTTTTTTGGCCACACATGAAACGTGATGTTGAGCGTATTTGTGAGAGGTGCGTAACTTGTAGACAAGCTAAGTCTAGAACACTACCACATGGATTATATACACCACTTTCCGTCCCTAGTGAACCTTGGGTTGATATATCTATGGACTTTGTTTTGGGATTACCTAGGACAAAGAAGGGGAGGGACTCTATATTTGTTGTTGTGGATAGGTTTTCTAAAATGGCACACTTCATTGCTTGTCACAAGACTGATGATGCATCTAATATTGCGGACCTATTCTTTAGAGAAGTTGTTAGGCTACATGGCATGCCTAGGACCATTGTGTCGGACCGTGATGTTAAATTCCTAAGTTATTTCTGGAAAACACTGTGGGCTAAACTTGGCACTAAATTACTGTTTTCTACGACCTGTCATCCTCAGACTGATGGTCAAACTGAGGTAGTTAATAGGACGTTAGGAACTTTATTACGTGCTATTCTCAAGAAGAACTTAAAGAATTGGGAAAATTGCTTGCCATTTGTTGAATTTGCTTATAATCGTTGTGTGCATTCTACTACTAGCTATTCACCATTTGAAATTGTATACGGTTTTAATCCTTTGACTCCGTTGGATTTGATGTCTTTACCTGTGAGTGAAAGGTTAAACTTAGACGGTAAAAAGAAGGCTGAATTCGTTAGGAGTTTGCATGAGAAGGTAAAAGCCAATATTGAGAAGCGAAATGAGCAATATGCTAAGCAAGCTAACAAGGGGAAAAAGAAGGTGGTATTCGAGAAGGGCGATTGGGTGTGGCTACACTTGAGGAAGGAGAGGTTTCCGGAGAAGCGACGCTCAAAGCTATTACCTAGGGGCGATGGACCATTTCAAGTACTTGAGAGGATCAATGACAACGCCTACAAACTCGACTTGCCAGGTGAGTACAACGTAAGTTCTACATTTAATGTTAGTGATTTGTCGTTGTTTGATGTAGGTGATGAGCAAGATTTGAGGACAAATCCTTTTCAAGAAGGGGAGGATGATGCGAACGTGGACGTCCCAAGGAAAACATGGGATCCTTTGCAGTTGCCGGAGGGACCAATCACGAGGGGTCGACTAAAGAGATTCAAGGAGGCGCTACAAGGAGTCATGAGTAAGCCTGAAGAGGTCGCGATGCATGGGAGTACGATTGGAGGCCAACGGAAAGTCGTTCAAACATTGGTGTTGCTTACCGAGTCTGGACGGACCTGCACACGGGGTCCGTGTCCTTCACAAGCTGGGGAGGGTTTTTACAGTGGCTCCACGGACCTGGAGACGGACCCAGGCACGGGGTCCGTGCCCTTTGAAGTTGGCAAATACAGTGCCTACACGGACCCATACACGGAGGTGAGCACGGGGTCCGTGTCGCTTGATCCCGATTGAAGAGTTTTACAGTATGTACACGGACCCGTCTACGGACGTTTGCACGGGGTCCGTGTCCTCTGTTTTCTGCGCGGATTTGTTTCCTTTTCTAGAGTTTTATTATTTTGGGAGACTAGATTGCATGGTATCTTTTGATATATTGACTATGTTGGACGAAAAATTACAGACAATACATATTTTATTTTGAGTTTATCAAAAACTTTTGAGAATTTTCTCTCAACTTTTCAAAGCCAAGCTTTGTCAAATCAAATCAAACTTATCAAAGTTTTTAACTTTGTGGCGTTTGTCGATCGTTGCTTATGCGGATTGTCGTAGGCAAAGTTCTTCGAAGGTTCGTATAGTTTTCGATTGTTTATCCTCGTGTTTATTTGTTGCTAAACTCTTGCTAGTTTAGAGGTGAATATCACACAATACTTGAATCAAAAGATCGGGAAAACACACAGATCTTAATATCGTAATTGAATAGAGGGTGCGATTTATTTTTAATCGTGTTTGCTATTTATTCGTGTCAAGATTCAAATGACGTGAATCTTGACACGAACCCCGTGTGCAGGTCCGTGTACTGGTCCGTCCAGACTCGGTAAGCAACACCAATGTTTGAACGACTTTCCGTTGGCCTCCAATCGTACTCCCATGCATCGCGACCTCTTCAGGCTTACTCATGACTCCTTGTAGCGCCTCCTTGAATCTCTTTAGTCGACCCCTCGTGATTGGTCCCTCCGGCAACTGCAAAGGATCCCATGTTTTCCTTGGGACGTCCACGTTCGCATCATTAACATTGCGACGAGAAACAATAGTCCTAGGCATGCCATGCAACCTAGCGACTTCTCTAAAGAACAAATCCGTAATGTTTGAAGCATCATCGGTTTTATGACAAGCTATAAAATGTGCCATATTAGAGAATCTATCCACAACAACCCCAAAATAAAGTCCATAGAAATGTCAATCCAAGTTCTTTTTAAGAATAGCACGCAAAAGTGTTCCCAAAGTTCTATTGACAACTTCAGTTTGTCCAGCCGTTTGAGGATGACAAGTAGTAGAAAACAACAATTTTGTGCCAAGTTTAGCCCATAAATTATTCCAAAAGTAACTCAAAAATCTAACATTGCGACGAGAAACAATAGTCCTAGGAATGCCATACAACCTAGCGACTTCTCTAAAGAACAAATCCGCAATGTTTGAAGCATCATCGGTTTTATGACAAGCTATAAAATGTGCCATAATAGAGAATCTATCCACAACAACCCCAAAATAAAGTCTAGAGAAATGTCAATCCAAGTTCTTTTTAAGAATAGCACGCACAAGTGTTCCCAAAGTTCTATTGACAACTTCAGTTTGTCCATCCGTTTGAGGATGACAAGTAGTAGAAAACAACAATTTTGTGGCAAGTTTAGCCCATAAATTATTCCAAAAGTAACTCAAAAATTTAACATTGCGACGAGAAACAATAATCCTAGGCATGCCATGCAACCTAGCGACTTCTCTAAAGAACAAATCTGGAATGTTTGAAGCATCATCGGTTTCATGACAAGCTATAAAATGTGCCATCTTAGAGAATCTATCCACAACTACAAAAATAGAATCCCTCCTCTTCTTAGGCCTAGGCAACTCCAAAATAAAGTCCAGAGAAATGTCAATCCAAGTTCTTTTTAAGAATAGCACGCAAAAGTGTTCCCAAAGTTCTATTGACAACTTCAGTTTGTCCATCCGTTTGAGGATGACAAGTAGTAGAAAACAACAATTTTGTGCCAAGTTCAGCCCATAAAGTCTTCCAAAAGTAACTCAAGATTTTAACATCGCGACCAGAAACAATAGTCCTAGGCATGCCAAGCAACCTAGCGACTTCTCTAAAGAACAAATCCGCAATGTTTGAAGCATCATCGGTTTTATGACAAGCTATAAAATGTTCCCAAAGTTATATTGACAACTTCAGTTTGTCCATCTGTTTGAGGATGACAAGTAGTAGAAAACAACAATTTTGTGCCAAGTTCAGCCCATAAAGTCTTCCAAAAGTAACTCAAGAATTTAACATCGCGACCAGAAACAATAGTCCTAGGCATGCCAAGCAACCTAGCGACTTCTCTAAAGAACAAATCCGCAATGTTTGAAGCATCATCGGTTTTTTGACAAGCTATAAAATGTGCCATCTTAGAGAATCTATCCACAACAACAAAAATAGAATACATCCCCTTCTTAGTCCTAGGCAACCCCAAAATAAAGTCCATAGAAATGTCAATCCAAGTTCTTTTTAAGAATAGCACGGAAAAGTGTTCCCAAAGTTCTATTGACAACTTCAGTTTGTCCATCCGTTTGAGGATGACAAGTAGTAGAAAACAACAATTTTGTACCAGGTTTAGCCCATAAATTATTCCAAAAGTAACTCAAAAATTTAACATTGCGACGAGAAACAATAGTCCTAGGCATGCCATGCAACCTAGCGACTTCTCTAAAGAACAAATCCGCAATGTTTGAAGCATCATCGGTTTTATGACAAGCTATAAAATGTGCCATCTTAGAGAATCTATCCACAACAACCCCAAAATAAAGTCCATAGAAATGTCAATCCAAGTTCTTTTTAAGAATAGCACGCAAAAGTGTTCCCAAAGTTATATTGACAACTTCAGTTTGTCCATCCGTTTGAGGATGACAAGTAGTAGAAAACAACAATTTTGTGCCAAGTTTAGCCCATAAATTATTCCAAAAGTAACTCAAAAATTTAACATTGCGACGAGAAACAATAGTCCTAGGCATGCCATGCAACCTAGCGACTTCTCTAAAGAACAAATCCGGAATGTTTGAAGCATCATCGGTTTCATTACAAGCTATAAAATGTGCCATCTTAGATAATCTATCCACAACTACAAAAATAGAATCCCTCCTCTTCTTAGGCCTAGGCAACTCCAAAATAAAGTACAGAGAAATGTCAATCCAAGTTCTTTTTAAGAATAGCACGCAAAAGTGTTCCCAAATTTCTATTGACAACTTCAGTTTGTCCATCTGTTTGAGGATGACAAGTAGTAGAAAACAACAATTTTGTGCCAAGTTTAGCCCATAAATTATTCCAAAAGTAACTCAAAAATTTAACATTGCGACGAGAAACAATAGTCCTTGGCATTCCATGCAACCTAGCGACTTCTCTAAAGAACAAATCCGTAATGTTTGAAGCAT
>NW_027330894.1:0-49985 GCF_022965805.1 Primulina eburnea
TCCTAGGCAACCCCAAAATAAAGTCCATAGAAATGTCAATCCAAGTTCTTTTTAAGAATAGCACGCAAAAGTGTTCCCAAAGTTCTATTGACAACTTCAGTTTGTCCATCCGTTTGAGGATGACAAGTAGTAGAAAACAACAATTTTGTGCCAAGTTTAGCCCATAAAGTATTCCAAAAGTAACTCAAGAATTTAACATCGCGACGAGAAACAATAGTCCTAGGCATGCCATGCAACCTATCGACTTCTCTAAAGAACAAATCCGTAATGTTTGAAGCATCATCGGTTTCATGACAAGCTATAAAATGTGCCATCTTAGAGAATCTATCCACAACTACAAAAATAGAATCCCTCCTCTTCTTAGGCCTAGGCAACCCCAACTAAAGTCCATAGAAATGTCAATCCAAGTTCTTTTTAAGAATAGCACGCAAAAGTGTTCCCAAACTTTTATTGACAACTTCAGTTTGTCCATCTGTTTGAGAATGACAAGTAGTAGAAAACAACAATTTTGTGTCAAGTTTAGCCCATAAATTATTCCAAAAGTAACTCAAAAATTTAACATTGCGACGAGAAACAATTGTCCTAGGCATGCCATGCAACCTAGCGACTTCTCTAAAGAACAAATCCGTAATGTTTGAAGCATCATCGGTTTCATGACAAGCTATAAAATGTGCCATCCTTGAGAATCTATCCACAACTACAAAAATAGAATCTCTCCTCTTCTTAGGCCTAGGCAACTCCAAAATAAAGTCCAGATAAATGTTAATCTAAGTTCTTTTTAAGAATAGCACGCAAAAGTGTTCCCAAAGTTCTATTGACAACTTCAGTTTGTCCATCCGTTTGAGGATGACAAGTAGTAGAAAACAACAATTTTGTGCCAAGTTTAGCCCATAAATTATTCCAAAAGTAACTCAAAAATTTAACATTGCGACGAGAAACAATAGTCCTTGGCATGCCATGCAACCTAGCGACTTCTCTAAAGAACAAATCCGTTATGTTTGAAGCATCATCGGTTTCATGACAAGCTATAAAATGTGCCATCTTAGAGAATCTATCCACAATTACAAAAATAGAATCCCTCCTCTTCTTAGGCCTAGGCAACCCCAACTAAAGTCCATAGAAATGTCAATCCAAGTTCTTTTTAAGAATAGCACGCAAAAGTGTTCCCAAAGTTCTATTGACAACTTCAGTTTGTCCATCCGTTTGAGGATGACAAGTAGTAGAAAACAACAATTTTGTGCCAAGTTTAGCCCATAAAGTCTTCCAAAAGTAACTCAAGAATTTAACATCGCGACCAGAAACAATAGTCCTAGGCATGCCATGCAACCTAGCGACTTCTCTAAAGAACAAATCCGCAATGTTTGAAGCATCATCGGTTTTATGACAAGCTATAAAATGTGCCATCTTAGAGAATCTATCCACAACAACAAAAATAGAATCCCTACCCTTCTTAGTCCTAGGCAACCCCAAAATAAAGTCCATAGAAATGTCAATCCAAGTTCTTTTTAAGAATAGCACGCAAAAGTGTTCCCAAAGTTCTATTGACAACTTCAGTTTGTCCATCCGTTTGAGGATGACAAGTAGTAGAAAACAACAATTTTGTGCCAAGTTTAGCCCATAAAGTCTTCCAAAAGTAACTCAAGAATTTAACATCGCGACCAGAAACAATAGTCCTAGGCATGCCATGCAACCTAACGACTTCTCTAAAGAACAAATCCGCAATGTTTGAAGCATCATCGGTTTTATGACAAGCTATAAAATGTGCCATCTTAGAGAATCTATCCACAACAACAAAAATAGAATCCCTCCCCTTCTTAGTCCTAGGCAACCCCAAATAAAGTCCATAGAAATGTCAATCCAAGTTCTTTTTAAGAATAGCACGCAAAAGTGTTCCCAAAGTTATATTGACAACTTCAGTTTGTCCATCTGTTTGAGGATGACAAGTAGTAGAAAACAACAATTTTGTGGCAAGTTTAGCCCATAAAGTATTCCAAAAGTAACTCAAAATTTAACATTGCGACGAGAAACAATAGTCCTAGGCATGCCATGCAACCTAGCGACTTCTCTAAAGAACAAATCCGTAATGTTTGAAGCATCATCGGTTTCATGACAAGCTATAAAATGTGCCATCTAAGAGAATCTATCCACAACTACAAAAATAGAATCCCTCCTCTTCTTAGTCCTAGGCAACCCCAAACTAAAGTCCATAGAAATGTCAATCCAAGTTCTTTTTAAGAATAGCACGCAAAAGTGTTCCCAAAGTTTTATTGACAACTTCAGTTTGTCCATCTGTTTGAGAATGACAAGTAGTAGAAAACAACAATTTTGTGCCAAGTTTAGCCCATAAATTATTCCAAAAGTAACTCAAAAATTTAACATTGCGACGAGAAACAATAGTCCTAGGCATGCCATGCAACCTAGCGACTTCTCTAAAGAACAAATCCGTAATGTTTGAAGCATCATCGGTTTCATGACAAACTATAAAATGTGCCATCTTTGAGAATCTATCCACAACTACAAAAATAGAATCCCTCCTCTTCTTAGGCCTAGGCAACTCCAAAATAAAGTCCAGATAAATGTTAATCTAAGTTCTTTTTAAGAATAGCACGCAAAAGTGTTCCCAAAGTTTTATTGACAACTTCAGTTTGTCCATCTGTTTGAGAATGACAAGTAGTAGAAAACAACAATTTTGTGCCAAGTTTAGCCCATAAATTATTCCAAAAGTAACTCAAAAATTTAACATTGCGACGAGAAACAATAGTGCTAGGCATGCCATGCAACCTAGCGACTTCTCTAAAGAACAAATCCGGAATGTTTGAAGCATCATCGGTTTCATGACAAGCTATAAAATGTGCCATCTTAGATAATCTATCCACAACTACAAAAATAGAATCCCTCCTCTTCTTAGGCCTAGGCAACTCCAAAATAAAGTCCAGAGAAATGTCAATCCAAGTTCTTTTTAAGAATAGCACGCAAAAGTGTTCCCAAATTTCTATTGACAACTTCAGTCTGTCTATCCGTTTGAGGATGACAAGTAGTAGAAAACAACAATTTTGTGCCAAGTTTAGCCCATAAATTATTCCAAAAGTAACTCAAAAATTTAACACTGCGACGAGAAACAATAGTCCTTGGCATGCCATGCAACCTAGCGACTTCTCTAAAGAACAAATCCGTTATGTTTGAAGCATCATCGGTTTCATGACAAGCTATAAAATGTGCCATCTTAGAGAATCTATCCACAATTACAAAAATAGAATCCCTCCTCTTCTTAGGCCTAGGCAACCCCAACTAAAGTCCATAGAAATGTCAATCCAAGTTCTTTTTAAGAATAGCACGCAAAAGTGTTCCCAAAGTTTTATTGACAACTTCAGTTTGTCCATCTGTTTGAGAATGACAAGTAGTAGAAAACAACAATTTTGTGCCAAGTTTAGCCCATAAATTATTCCAAAAGTAACTCAAAAATTTAACATTGCGACGAGAAACAATAGTCCTAGGCATGCCATGCAACCTAGCGACTTCTCTAAAGAACAAATCCGTAATGTTTGAAGCATCATCGGTTTCATGACAAGCTATAAAATGTGCCATCTTTGAGAATCTATCCACAACTACAAAAAAAGAATCCCTCCTCTTCTTAGTCCTAGGCAACTCCAAAATAAAGTCCAGAGAAATGTCAATCCAAGTTCTTTTTAAGAATAGCACGCAAAAGTGTTCCCAAATTTCTATTGACAACTTCAGTTTGTCCATCCGTTTGAGGATGACAAGTAGTAGAAAACAACAATTTTGTGCCAAGTTTAGCCCATAAATTATTCCAAAAATAACTCAAAAATTTAACATTGCGACGAGAAACAATAGTCCTTGGCATGCCATGCAACCTAGCGACTTCTCTAAAGAACAAATCCGTTATGTTTGAAGCATCATCGGTTTCATGACAAGCTATAAAATGTGCCATCTTAGAGAATCTATCCACAATTACAAAAATAGAATCCCTCCTCTTCTTAGGCCTAGGCAACCCCAACTAAAGTCCATAGAAATGTCAATCCAAGTTCTTTTTAAGAATAGCACGCAAAAGTGTTCCCAAAGTTTTATTGACAACTTCAGTTTGTCCATCTGTTTGAGAATGACAAGTAGTAGAAAACAACAATTTTGTGCCAAGTTTAGCCCATAAATTATTCCAAAAGTAACTCAAAAATTTAACATTGCGACGAGAAACAATAGTCCTAGGCATGCCATGCAACCTAGCGACTTCTCTAAAGAACAAATCCGTAATGTTTGAAGCATCATCGGTTTCATGACAAGCTATAAAATGTGCCATCTTTGAGAATCTATCCACAACTACAAAAATAGAATCCCTCCTCTTCTTAGTCCTAGGCAACTCCAAAATAAAGTCCAGAGAAATGTCAATCCAAGTTCTTTTTAAGAATAGCACGCAAAAGTGTTCCCAAAGTTCTATTGACAACTTCAGTTTGTCCATCCGTTTGAGGATGACAAGTAGTAGAAAACAACAATTTTGTGCCAAGTTTAGCCCATAAATTATTCCAAAAGTAACTCAAAAATCTAACATTGCGACGAGAAACAATAGTCCTAGGCATGCCATGCAACCTAGCGACTTCTCTAAAGAACAAATCCGCAATGTTTGAAGCATCATCGGTTTTATGACAAGCTATAAAATGTGCCATCTTAGAGAATCTATCCACAAAAACCCCAAAATAAAGTCCATAGAAATGTTAATCCAAGTTTTTTTTAAGAATAGCACGCAAAAGTGTTCCCAAAGTTATATTGACAACTTCAGTTTGTCCATCTGTTTGAGGATGACAAGTAGTAGAAAACAACAATTTTGTGGCAAGTTTAGCCCATAAATTATTCCAAAAGTAACTAAAAAATTTAACATTGCGACGAGAAACAATAGTCCTAGGCATGCCATGCAACCTAGCGACTTCTCTAAAGAACAAATCCGCAATGTTTGAAGCATCATCGGTTTCATGACAAGCTATAAAATGTGCCATCTTAGAGAATCTATCCACAACTACAAAAATAGAATCCCTCCTCTTCTTAGGCCTAGGCAACCCCAACTAAAGTCCATAGAAATGTCAATCCAAGTTCTTTTTAAGAATAGCACGCAAAAGTGTTCCCAAAGTTTTATTGACAACTTCAGTTTGTCCATCTGTTTGAGAATGACAAGTAGTAGAAAACAACAATTTTGTGCCAAGTTTAGCCCATAAATTATTCCAAAAGTAACTCAAAAATTTAACATTGCGACGAGAAACAATAGTCCTAGGCATGCCATGCAACCTAGCGACTTCTCTAAAGAACAAATCCGTAATGTTTGAAGCATCATCGGTTTCATGACAAGCTATAAAATGTGCCATCTTTGAGAATCTATCCACAACTACAAAAATAGAATCCCTCCTCTTCTTAGTCCTAGGCAACTCCAAAATAAAGTCCAGAGAAATGTCAATCCAAGTTCTTTTTAAGAATAGCACGCAAAAGTGTTCCCAAAGTTCTATTGACAACTTCAGTTTGTCCATCCGTTTGAGGATGACAAGTAGTAGAAAACAACAATTTTGTGCCAAGTTTAGCCCATAAATTATTCCAAAAGTAACTCAAAAATCTAACATTGCGACGAGAAACAATAGTCCTAGGCATGCCATGCAACCTAGCGACTTCTCTAAAGAACAAATCCGCAATGTTTGAAGCATCATCGGTTTTATGACAAGCTATAAAATGTGCCATCTTAGAGAATCTATCCACAACAACCCCAAAATAAAGTCCATAGAAATGTAAATCCAAGTTCTTTTTAAGAATAGCACGCAAAAGTGTTCCCAAAGTTATATTGACAACTTCAGTTTGTCCATCTGTTTGAGGATGACAAGTAGTAGAAAACAACAATTTTGTGGCAAGTTTAGCCCATAAATTATTCCAAAACTAACTCAAAAATTTAACATTGCGACGAGAAACAATAGTCCTAGGCATGCCATGCAACCTATCGACTTCTCTAAAGAACAAATCCGTAATGTTTGAAGCATCATCGGTTTCATGACAAGCTATAAAATGTGCCATCTTAGAGAATCTATCCACAACTACAAAAATAGAATCCCTCCTCTTCTTAGGCCTAGGCAACCCCAACTAAAGTCCATAGAAATGTCAATCCAAGTTCTTTTTAAGAATAGCACGCAAAAGTGTTCCCAAACTTTTATTGACAACTTCAGTTTGTCCATCTGTTTGAGAATGACAAGTAGTAGAAAACAACAATTTTGTGTCAAGTTTAGCCCATAAATTATTCCAAAAGTAACTCAAAAATTTAACATTGCGACGAGAAACAATTGTCCTAGGCATGCCATGCAACCTAGCGACTTCTCTAAAGAACAAATCCGTAATGTTTGAAGCATCATCGGTTTCATGACAAGCTATAAAATGTGCCATCCTTGAGAATCTATCCACAACTACAAAAATAGAATCTCTCCTCTTCTTAGGCCTAGGCAACTCCAAAATAAAGTCCAGATAAATGTTAATCTAAGTTCTTTTTAAGAATAGCACGCAAAAGTGTTCCCAAAGTTCTATTGACAACTTCAGTTTGTCCATCTGTTTGAGGATGACAAGGAGTAGAAAACAACAATTTTGTGCCAAGTTTAGCCCATAAATTATTCCAAAAGTAACTCAAAAATTTAACATTGCGACGAGAAACAATAGTCCTAGGCATGCCATGCAACCTAGCGACTTCTCTAAAGAACAAATCCGGAATATTTGAAGCATCATCGGTTTCATGACAAGCTATAAAATGTGCCATCTTAGAGAATCTATCGACAACTACAAAAATAGAATCCCTCCTCTTCTTAGGCCTAGGCAACTCCAAAATAAAGTCCAGAGAAATGTCAATCCAAGTTCTTTTTAAGAATAGCACGCAAAAGTGTTCCCAAATTTCTATTGACAACTTCAGTTTGTCCATCCGTTTGAGGATGACAAGTAGTAGAAAACAACAATTTTGTGCCAAGTTTAGCCCATAAATTATTCCAAAAGTAACTCAAAAATTTAACATTGCGACGAGAAACAATAGTCCTTGGCATGCCATGCAACCTAGCGACTTCTCTAAAGAACAAATCCGTTATGTTTGAAGCATCATCGGTTTCATGACAAGCTATAAAATGTGCCATCTTAGAGAATCTATCCACAATTACAAAAATAGAATCCCTCCTCTTCTTAGGCCTAGGCAACCCCAACTAAAGTCCATAGAAATGTCAATCCAAGTTCTTTTTAAGAATAGCACGCAAAAGTGTTCCCAAAGTTTTATTGACAACTTCAGTTTGTCCATCTGTTTGAGAATGACAAGTAGTAGAAAACAACAATTTTGTGCCAAGTTTAGCCCATAAATTATTCCAAAAGTAACTCAAAAATTTAACATTGCGACGAGAAACAATAGTCCTAGGCATGCCATGCAACCTAGCGACTTCTCTAAAGAACAAATCTGTAATGTTTGAAGCATCATCGGTTTCATGACAAGCTATAAATGTGCCATCTTTGAGAATCTATCCACAACTACAAAAAAAGAATCCCTCCTCTTCTTAGTCCTAGGCAACTCCAAAATAAAGTCCAGAGAAATGTCAATCCAAGTTCTTTTTAAGAATAGCACACAAAAGTGTTCCCAAAGTTCTATTGACAACTTCAGTTTGTCCATCCGTTTGAGGATGACAAGTAGTAGAAAACAACAATTTTGTGCCAAGTTTAGCCCATAAATTATTCCAAAAGTAACTCAAAAATCTAACATTGCGACGAGAAACAATAGTCCTAGGTATGCCATGCAACCTAGCGACTTCTCTAAAGAACAAATCCGCAATGTTTGAAGCATCATCGGTTTTATGACAAGCTATAAAATGTGCCATCTTAGAGAATCTATCCACAATAGTCCTAGGCATGCCATGCAACCTAGCGACTTCTCTAAAGAACAAATCCGCAATGTTTGAAGCATCATCGGTTTTATGACAAGCTATAAAATGTGCCATCTTAGAGAATCTATCCACAACAACCCCAAAATAAAGTCCATAGAAATGTAAATCCAAGTTCTTTTTAAGAATAGCACGCAAAAGTGTTCCCAAAGTTATATTGACAACTTCAGTTTGTCCATCTGTTTGAGGATGACAAGTAGTAGAAAACAACAATTTTGTGGCAAGTTTAGCCCATAAATTATTCCAAAACTAACTCAAAAATTTAACATTGCGACGAGAAACAATAGTCCTAGGCATGCCATGCAACCTATCGACTTCTCTAAAGAACAAATCCGTAATGTTTGAAGCATCATCGGTTTCATGACAAGCTATAAAATGTGCCATCTTAGAGAATCTATCCACAACTACAAAAATAGAATCCCTCCTCTTCTTAGGCCTAGGCAACCCCAACTAAAGTCCATAGAAATGTCAATCCAAGTTCTTTTTAAGAATAGCACGCAAAAGTGTTCCCAAACTTTTATTGACAACTTCAGTTTGTCCATCTGTTTGAGAATGACAAGTAGTAGAAAACAACAATTTTGTGCCAAGTTTAGCCCATAAATTATTCCAAAAGTAACTCAAAAATTTAACATTGCGACGAGAAACAATAGTCCTAGGCATGCCATGCAACCTAGCGACTTCTCTAAAGAACAAATCTGTAATGTTTGAAGCATCATCGGTTTCATGACAAGCTATAAAATGTGCCATCTTTGAGAATCTATCCACAACTACAAAAAAAGAATCCCTCCTCTTCTTAGTCCTAGGCAACTCCAAAATAAAGTCCAGAGAAATGTCAATCCAAGTTCTTTTTAAGAATAGCACACAAAAGTGTTCCCAAAGTTCTATTGACAACTTCAGTTTGTCCATCCGTTTGAGGATGACAAGTAGTAGAAAACAACAATTTTGTGCCAAGTTTAGCCCATAAATTATTCCAAAAGTAACTCAAAAATCTAACATTGCGACGAGAAACAATAGTCCTAGGTATGCCATGCAACCTAGCGAATTCTCTAAAGAAAAAATCCGCAATGTTTGAAGCATCATCGGTTTTATGACAAGCTATAAAATGTGCCATCTTAGAGAATCTATCCACAATAGTCCTAGGCATGCCATGCAACCTAGCGACTTCTCTAAAGAACAAATCCGCAATGTTTGAAGCATCATCGGTTTTATGACAAGCTAAAAAATGTGCCATCTTAGAGAATCTATCCACAACAACCCCAAAATAAAGTCCATAGAAATGTAAATCCAAGTTCTTTTTAAGAATAGCACGCAAAAGTGTTCCCAAAGTTATATTGACAACTTCAGTTTGTCCATCTGTTTGAGGATGACAAGTAGTAGAAAACAACAATTTTGTGGCAAGTTTAGCCCATAAATTATTCCAAAAATAACTCAAAAATTTAACATTGCGACGAGAAACAATAGTCCTAGGCATGCCATGCAACCTAGCGACTTCTCTAAAGAACAAATCCGTTATGTTTGAAGCATCATCGGTTTCATGACAAGCTATAAAATGTGCCATCTTTGAAAATCTATCCACAATTACAAAAATAGAATCCCTCCTCTTCTTAGGCCTAGGCAACCCCAACTAAAGTCCATAGAAATGTCAATCCAAGTTCTTTTTAAGAATAGCACGCAAAAGTGTTCCCAAAGTTTTATTGACACTCAGTCTGTCCATCTGTTTGAGAATGACAAGTAGTAGAAAACAACAATTTTGTGCCAAGTTTAGCCCATAAATTATTCCAAAAGTAACTCAAAAATTTAACATTGCGACGAGAAACAATAGTCCTAGGCATGCCATGCAACCTAGCGACTTCTCTAAAGAACAAATCCGTCATGTTTGAAGCATCATCGGTTTCATGACAAGCTATAAAATGTGCCATCTTTGAGAATCTATCCACAACTACAAAAATAGAATCCCTCCTCTTCTTAGTCCTAGGCAACTCCAAAATAAAGTCCAGAGAAATGTCAATCCAAGTTCTTTTTAAGAATAGCACGCAAAAGTGTTCCCAAAGTTCTATTGACAACTTCAGTTTGTCCATCCGTTTGACGATGACAAATAGTAGAAAACAACAATTTTGTGCCAAGTTTAGCCCATAAATTATTCCAAAAGTAACTCAAAAATTTAACATTGCGATGAGAAACAATAGTCCTTGGCATGCCATGCAACCTAGCGACTTCTCTAAAGAACAAATCCGTAATGTTTGAAGCATCATCGGTTTCATGACAAGCTATAAAATGTGCCATCTTAGAGAATCTATCCACAATTACAAAAATAGAATCCCTCCTCTTCTTAGGCCTAGGCAACCCCAACTAAAGTCCATAGAAATGTCAATCCAAGTTCTTTTTAAGAATAGCACGCAAAAGTGTTCCCAAAGTTTTATTGACAACTTCAGTTTGTCCATCTGTTTGAGAATGACAAGTAGTAGAAAACAACAATTTTGTGCCAAGTTTAGCCCATAAATTATTCCAAAAGTAACTCAAAAATTTAACATTGCGACGAGAAACAATAGTCCTAGGCATGCCATGCAACCTAGCGACTTCTCTAAAGAACAAATCCGTAATGTTTGAAGCATCATTGTAGTGACCCGTTCCAGAATCACCTACTAATCAGAACTTAAGCATGCAATTAACTTAATAAAACTGAATCAGATAAACAGCGGAAAAACAACATATACAGCCCGATCGAATCAGTAAGTACGAATACTAAAACAACCAAATCAAACTAAATCCCAAGAATAAAATACCAGCAACTACAGGTCAACCCCTGCTAGCTCCCTGTCCTCTCCCTCCTGGACCGTCCAACCTGAGACCTGCCCCATCGAATAGGGTGTCCAAAACAGAGATAAACCGAGGACGTGAGCATAAAACGCTCAGTACCGAAAGAATGAGTATACAAGACTATGACATGCATGTATGCAAAATGTACTGGATACCAGGGTCTGGGTATAACGAAAAACTGCTCAGGCAAATGACGTCAAGGTATGTAGCACTCTGCGCCGTCGCACCAGGAGGTGGCTCCCATACCATAAACCTGTGGATATACCGGTATCCTGACCACCGTCGGCCAACGGGGTCCAACCATCCACAACAACCGAGGGCTGAGCACCCTCTGAACAGGCTATCTCAAAAGATAAACAGGCCCAACATGATTATGCAAATGCCGCATAATAAACCATGCATCATATGTCAGATAATAATGCAACACATAAACATGCAACACATAGTAAAGCATACTCAACCAGGATATCTCGGATAGTACTTCCGTACCTCAAACCAGTAGATCCTAGTAATCAACCCTAGAATCAAGCCTACAATCCAAGTGATACCATATCACTAAACCACATCTAAAAGCCTTAACTAGACTAATAGATACTTCCAAATCTCAAGGGAACCTAGAACCATACCTGCGTCCGTAGTCAGCCCACTGATGCCGCTAGCTCCCAACTAGAGCACAGCTCCGCTACAAAGCCAGTAGCTCCCTGCTAGTGCCCGAACCTCGGGAAAAGCTAGAAACCCATCAGAAACGACTAAAACGCTCTGGAACTCTCGGAATTGGTAATTGAAAAGTGAAGCCTCGCGCCTCTATTTATAGACGACGATCGGACGATCCGATCCACTTCGGAAGATCCGATCCTGTGCACTTCGGACGATCCGATCCACTTCGGACGTTCCGAACTCTGCATGTCTTCCACGTGTCCAGCCACCTGTCTTCGGACGATCCGAACCTCTTCGGACGATCCGAACCCTGACACGGTCTACTGTTGACAAGACTCGGTCTGACACCGAACCGAACGGTCCATCCGAACCCACTTCGGACGATCCGAACCTCTTCGGACGGTCCGATCCTGGTTCGTTCCTTCCGAACTCGCAGAATATAATTAATCCAATAATTACTCAATTTAGGCATCGGGATACTACATTCTCCCCCTCTAAAAAGGATTTCGTCCGCGAAATCGAGTCTGAAGAATAACAATTCTGAACAATCAATACATTCATCTCAAGAATGAATTACAAATTGAAAGCCCAACTGAAATTACAATCATAACTGAAAATGCTACAACTAGAACAACTCAGGATGCTCTGACCGCATGCGACTCTCTAGTTCCCAAGTAGCTTCTTTAGTACCTCGGCGCTGCCACTGCACTAAGACAAGAGGAATAGTCTTATTCCGCAGTACCTTATCCTTCCGGTCTAAGATCGAAACCGATCTTTCTACAAAAGACAAATCCGGATTCAACTGAACTTCTGTCGGATGCAAAACATGGGACTCATCCGCTACGTATCGTCTCAACAAGGACACATGAAACACATTGTGAACACTAGACAGATACGGTGGCAAGGCTAATCTGTAGGCCAAATCTCCCACACATTCCAAGATCTCAAAAGGACCAATGAATCTCGGAGATAGCTTACCCTTGAGTCCAAATCTCAGAATCCTCCGAAAAGGTGATACCTTGAGAAACACTTTCTCGCCTGCATCAAAATGAAGAGGCCTGCGCTTGGTGTTCGCATAACTCGCTTGTCGATCCTGAGCAGTCTTAATCCGCTGCTTGATCACAAGAACTTTATCCTTGGCCTGCTGAATCAATTCTGGACCCTCGACCTGTCGTTCTCCGACTTCCTCCCAGAACAGAGGAGTACGACAACGTCGACCATACAACGCTTCAAACGGAGACATACCAATACTCCTATGAAAGCTGTTGTTGTATGCAAACTCTATCAGTGGCAAATGATCCTGCCAAGCTGGCCCGAAATCCATCACACAAGACCTCAACATATCCTCAAGCGTACGAATAGTCCTCTCTGACTGTCCGTCAGTCTCTGGGTGATACGCAGTACTCAAACTCAAAGTAGTGCCCAAAGCTTGCTGAAAGCTACCCCAAAATCTAGACGTAAATCGAGGATCTCTGTCACTAACGATACTCACAGGCACACCATGAAACCGTACAATCTCCTGAATGTACAACCGTGCCATCCGATCGAAAGTGAAATCTCTGTTATACGGAAGAAAATGGGCAGACTTGGTAAGCCGATCTACTACAACCCAGATAGCATCTCTATTCCCCACAGACATAGGCAAGTGAGTCACGAAGTCCATCGTGATATGCTCCCACTTCCACTCCGGAATAGGAAGATTCTGCAACAAACCTCCAGGTCGTCGATACTCTGCCTTTACCTGCTGACAGACCAGGCACTTGGAGACATACTGATAAACATTGCGTTTCATACCTTTCCACCAAAATCGAGTCCTTAAATCTTTATACATCTTGTTGCTCCCCGGATGAACACTCAACTTGCTACGATGAGCCTGGGACAAAATCTTCTCCCTCAAAGTGTCATCCTCCGGTACAACAACACGACCAGATAAGCACAAAAGACCCTGAGACTGATAGTGGAAACCAGAAGTATTATCTCCATCAGCCAACCGAGCTAATTTCTGAACCTTAGAATCAGACATCTGAGCATCTCTAATCCGAGAGTACAACACTGGTTCAGACAAAATAGTAGCCACACGGATACTCTCTGATCCCTTCCGATGCTTATAATTGAATCCCATCGAACAGAAATCCTGAATAATCCCAGATACAGCACAAGTCTGAAGAGCAGACAATCTCACCTTGCGACTAAGAGCATCAGCCGTGAGATTCGCAGATCCTGGATGATACTTGATCTCACATGTAATGCCCGGAACAATGATTGACATATACGAATATGTTGTGAAGATTGTACATAACCATAAGAAATAAGAAATGATATCATATATGATTTTCAGTATGATTATGACTTGTTGAGACCGAAGTATTGTATTGGATTATGATTGAGAATATGATAGTGTTGATATCTATTGAGAATTAGATTGACCGGCATCGAGAATATTGGAGTATTTATATTTCGGTGAGACCGGAAGGACCGAACCGAGATCGGAACGTACGATCAGAGTTCGCACCGTCCGTTCGGAGTTCGGAGCGTCCGAGCCAGGTGGCTGGACACATGGATGGCATGCAATAGTTCGGATCGACCGATCGTAGTTCGGATCATCCGAGACAGTTGGCTAGAGACGTGGAAGACATGCAGGATTCGGAACGTACGAAGTAAGTTCGGAGCGTCCGAAGGGTGTCAGATCGGAGCGTCCGAAGTGGATCGGATCTTCCGATCATTGTCTATAAATAGAGGCGCGAGGTCTCAGTTTAGAGTCATTCCTATGAGTCTCAGTAGAATTAGAAGTGTTAAGAATCATTCCTATTGCAGATTCATCTTCACGACTGTAACAGCAATTCTACGACGGAAGGTATACTACATGCTTTGTTTTGGGGAATCACGACTCAAATGAGATCACATTTGAGTTTCCCAACTAAAATCACATACGAGTTTTATTGTTTATATCTTGATATAGGTATTGTTATAGATTTGTTTATATGCAAATCTCGTTATGCTTTGTTTACAGATCATGTTACATTGCATTAGATGTTTATTAGAACTTGTATTCAATTCCTATTATGCTTTGTTTACAGATCATGTTACATTGCATTAGATGATTATGCTTGTTTACAGATTTTGTATTCATGCATTAAGATAGGACAGTCTGGAGATCAGGCAGACTTCTAGACGTTCGGTTCTATCCCAGCGTAGGGGAAGATCACCCCCCTATTGTAGACGTGGATACAGATCAGGCCGAAGTCTAGGAATAAGACGTACCGTCACCCCGATTGGGAGGGTAGGTGATAGATCGTCTTATTCACACCGGGATCCCTAGAGTTTTAGTCGAGTCGCATCTAGACATGATTAGGCTCGCATTTCATGATTTTATATGAATGACATTCATATCAGCATGTTTCATGTTTTATAGTATTTATATGCATGTTCACATGTTTATACTGGGATTTGTTCTCACCGGTTTTCCGGCTGTTGTTATGTCTGTATGTGTGCATAACAACAGGTGGGGCAGGATTTGGGTCGAGACAGAGATGATCGTGTTAGCGTGGAAATCTCGGGCCTAGCAGATGGACCAGTAGTTGTCTGTTATTATGTACTGTCTTTTATTACTGGTTAAGGAAAACATACAGAATAATACATGTATTTGATGTTTGTATGTTGTATTTAAATAAAGAACTCATGCTCGTTTGTTTACATTAGATTTAAGGTAAAAAGCGAAAAATTGACCCACGTTTTTAATAACAATCCATTTAATCCCAAGAAAAAGAATTAGAGCCCGGGTCCCCACAACAGGTGGTATCAGAGCCGATAGTTCCGTTAGACTGGCCGATAGTTCCGTTAGACTGAAATAGGATAGAATGAGCGGGGTAGATCGAGTCTTCTTCCTTGCTTGATGATGTGCTAGCATGATTATTGCTTTCTTATTACATGTTGTTTGGTATTTGATTAATTTCAGCATGTGATTGACTGAATCAGAACCGATTCTAGATCAGAGGTAACTGACTAGATGATGGCTGAGACAGTTGTATATCTTGTCTACTAATCAGTTGGATTATTAGATATGCCTCCTAGAAGAGCAGCCGTACCTCTACGACCAGCAGCGCCAGAGCAGGGGAGTACATCCGGAGATTCTATGGATGTTACGGCGACCCCTATGGAGACGTTGCTGAAGCGATTCCAATCCTTTCGACCTCCCACTTTAAAAGGTACCGAGAATGCCATCGAGTGCGAAAGTTGGCTTGAAGATATTGAGATGCTATTCGACTCGTTGGAGTACAGTGATGAGAAGAGGATCAAGCTAATTGGCCATCAATTGCAAGATATAGCAAAGAATTGGTGGTTGAACATTAGGAGAGCTTTAGAGCAGCGGGGTACCGAAATTTCTTGGAAGATATTCAAGACCGAGTTTTATCAGCGATTCTTCCCTGTATCCTGCCGTAAAGATAAAGGCGCTGAATTCGCAAACCTGAGGCAAGGGCCATTGAACATTGAGGAGTACGTTGCTAAATTCTCTTCTTTGCTTCGTTTTGCACCTCATGTTTCAGGAAATGACGAGGCCATGGCAGACCAATTTATCAATGGCCTAAATCCTGACATCTTTACCTTAGTAAATACTGGGAGACCCGATAATTTCTCGGATGCACTGAATCGAGCCAAGGGTGCAGAAGCAGGATTGTTGCGGCAGCGGAGTGTTCCTTATGTTGTACCAAGTCCGAGACCGCCACTACCTCCATCCCAGATTCCTCCTCCTCGATTTGAAAGCGGCGGTAGTAGCAGCGGCAAGAAGGATCAGTTGAAAGCCAAGGGGAAGCAGTTTAAAAGACCAGGGAGCAGCTCGTCCAGCTCCAGCGGATCAAAACAGAGTGGTTTTGATCAAAGTTCAAGGTTTATCGGTGGTTATTGCAGTTCCTGTGGAGGAAAGCATGCGACTGAACAGTGCCAGGGAGTTACAGGCCGATGCAACGTTTGTAGGCAACCAGGGCATTTTGCCAAAGTCTGTCCACAGAGAGGTGTACAGCAAGGCCAGAGTGGAAGAGCATCCGGTTCAGTACCTCAGTTTGAGCGGCAGGCATCGTCGGTTCACTCTTTTCAGCCTCCACCAGCACCGACTCCACCCAGAGGCCGAGGTAGTCAGACTGTGACTCAACCTCCGAGGCAACAGGCCCAAGTGTTTGCGTTGACAGAGGAGCAAGCACAAGATGCACCAGATGATGTTATAGCAGGTAACTGTCTCCTTTATGGTTATCCTGCTTATATCTTGATAGATACAGGTGCATCGCATACATTCATCTCAGAACGATTTGCATTGTTGCATTCATTGCCTGTTGAGTCTTTGTTAGACGTTGTGTCTATTAATTCTCCGTTGGGAAGTGGATTAATATCTGTAACTACGGTTAGACATTGCATTCTACAGTTTGAGGGGCATGAGATTGACCTAGATTGTATAGTGTTGGGTCTAGCCGATTTTGATTGTATAGTCGGTATTGACATGCTAACGAAGTACAGAGCCACCGTGGATTGTTTCCACAAGATTGTCAGATTCAGACCCGAGATGACAGACGAGTGGAAATTCTACGGGAAGGGTTCCAGATCTCGGATTCCCTTGATTTCGGCTCTTACTATGAACAGACTGTTACAGAAAGGAGCGGATGGTTTCTTTGTTTATGCTGTAGATATGCAGAAGTCGAGCCCGGCATTGGCAGATCTGCCAGTAGTACGGGAATTTCCAGATATTTTTCCAGATGAGATCCCAGGATTACCTCCGGTTCGTGAGGTAGATTTCAGCATTGAACTTGCGCCAGGTACCGTACCTATTTCAAAAGCTCCATATAGGATGGCACCCATCGAACTCAAAGAATTGAAAGCACAATTAGAAGATCTTCTAGCCAAGGGATATATCAGACCTAGTGTATCTCCTTGGGGCGCTCCGGTGCTGTTCGTGCGAAAGAAAGATGGGTCGATGCGGTTGTGTATCGATTACCGGCAGTTGAACAAGGCAACGATCAAGAATAAATATCCTTTGCCTAGGATCGATGACCTATTTGATCAGTTGCAGGGATCCTCGGTCTATTCTAAGATTGATTTACGTTCTGGTTATCATCAGCTCAGAGTTCGAGATATAGACATACCAAAGACAGCGTTTCGAACCAGGTATGGACATTACGAATTTATTGTCATGCCTTTTGGTTTAACAAATGCTCCTGCGGTATTTATGGGCTTGATGAACCAAGTGTTTCAGAGATATCTAGATGAATTTGTGATTGTCTTCATTGATGACATTTTGGTGTATTCGAAGAACAGAAATGAGCATGCAGAGCATCTCAGAATTGTTTTGCAGACGTTGAGAAACGAGCGACTGTATGCTAAATTGTCAAAGTGTGAGTTTTGGTTGAATAGAGTTGTCTTCTTAGGACATATCATTTCTGGAGATGGTATTTCTGTTGATCCGAGTAAAGTGGAAGCTGTGATTAGTTGGTCGAGACCGACTTCTGTACCAGAAATACGCAGTTTCATGGGCTTAGCCGGATACTACAGAAGATTTATCAAAGATTTCTCCAGTATTGCAAAACCAATAACTCAATTAACACAAAAGAATGCACCATTTGTTTGGTCAGAGGAGTGTGAGTCTAGCTTTGTTGAATTGAAGAAAAGGCTGACCAGTGCTCCAGTATTGACGATACCTTCAGGTACAGGTGATTTTGTTGTATATTGTGATGCTTCTCATAGAGGTTTGGGATGTGTTCTTATGCAGCGAGGTCATGTGATCGCATACGCCTCGAGACAATTGAAGCCACATGAAGTTCGATACCCCATTCATGATCTTGAATTGGCGGCTATCGTGTTTGCATTAAAGATTTGGCGTCATTATCTCTATGGCGAGAAATTTGAGATCTTTTCCGATCACAAGAGCTTAAAGTACCTATTTTCTCAATCAGAATTGAATATGAGGCAACGTAGATGGCTAGATCTTCTGAAAGACTTTGACTGTGAAATCAAATATTATCCAGGTAAGTCAAATGCAGCAGCAGATGCCTTGAGTCGTAAGGTATGTTCATTGTCCTTATCGACGATAGGTGTTAACAAGTTAGTTGAAAATTGCTGTACATCTGGATTAGAATTTGATACAGATAGTAAGCCACTACGACTCTTTACGATCCAAGTTGAGCCCAATTTGATTATGAGGATTAAGGAAGCACAAAGAACTGATCAGAATGTGCAAAGATCAATCCAAATGGTCAGATCAGGGCATGTATCAGAATATCAGGTACGAGATCATGTGTTGTACGTGAATAACCGTCTAGTTGTGCCAGATGTTGCAGATTTGAGACAGCAGATTCTGACGGAAGCACATTGTAGTCGGTTCAGCATCCATCCTGGTGGCAGAAAGATGTACAATGACTTGAAGACACAGTTCTGGTGGAAGCAAATGAAGTCAGACATTGCCGAATTTGTGTCTAAATGCTTGAACTGCCAACAGGTGAAGGCCGAGAGGAAGAAGCCGGGGGGTTTACTTCAGAGTTTATCCATTCCAGAATGGAAATGGGATCACATTTCCATGGATTTCGTGACGAAGTTACCTCGATCATCCAGAGGTTGCGATGCGATTTGGGTCATTATTGACAGATTGACCAAATCTGCTTGTTTCATCCCTTATAGAATGACGTATAGACAGGATCA
Organism: Primulina eburnea; assembly: GCF_022965805.1. NCBI lineage: Eukaryota > Viridiplantae > Streptophyta > Magnoliopsida > Lamiales > Gesneriaceae > Primulina > Primulina eburnea. The sequence continues at coordinate 19,089 of NW_027330894.1, forward strand.
GATGGCGGAGATTTATATTCGTGAGGTAGTCAGATTGCATGGAGTGCCGAAGTCTATCGTATCAGATCGTGATCCACGATTCACTTCACATTTCTGGCACAGTTTACAGCAGGCGTTAGGTACGACCTTACACCTTAGCACTGCTTACCATCCTCAGACAGACGGACAGTCAGAACGGACTATCCAGACATTAGAGGATATGTTGAGAGCCGTCGTGCTAGATTTTGGCATTAGTTGGCAAGATTCCCTACCTCTTTGCGAATTCTCGTACAATAATAGCTATCAAACAAGCATTGAGATGGCACCGTTTGAAGCTTTGTATGGCAAGAGGTGCAGATCTCCGCTATATTGGGATGATGTTTCAGAAGTACCAGAACTTGGGCCAGATATGATTCGTGACATGACTGAGAAGGTAAAGGTTATTCAGAAAAGAATGAAGACAGCACAGGATAGGCAAGCAAAGTACGCCAATATCAGACGTAGACCGTTAGTATTTGAGGTAGGAGATAGGGTATTCTTGAAAATTTCTCCTTTTAGAGGCGTTGTGCGATTTGGCAAACGCGGAAAACTCTCTCCTCGATACATTGGTCCTTACGAGATTCTTGAAAAGATTGGCGATCGAGCTTATCGACTTGCTCTTCCTCCTTCCTTATCCGGAATACATGACGTATTTCAGGTATCAATGTTACGCAGATATATGCCAGATGTTTCTCATGTTATTCAACCGAACGAAGCTGAACTTGATCAAACCTTGAGCTATATAGAACGACCGATACAGATTCTTGATCGAAAGGACAAACAGCTCAGAACGAAGACCATTCCACTTGTGAAAGTTCAGTGGAGTCGACATGGCATTGAGGAAGCGACGTGGGAAACGGAAGAAAACATGAGGCAGAAACACCCCGAGTTATTTATATGATATGAGTATGTATTCAGTTTTAGATTATCAAACTGTTTTAAATAATTTGTATGATTACTTCAGTTCGAGGACGAACTTCTGTCTTAGAGGGGGAGAAATGTAATGCCCGGAACAATGATTGACATATACGAATATGTTGTGAAGATTGTACATAACCATAAGAAATAAGAAATGATATCATATATGATTTTCAGTATGATTATGACTTGTTGAGACCGAAGTATTGTATTGGATTATGATTGAGAATATGATAGTGTTGATATCTATTGAGAATTAGATTGACCGGCATCGAGAATATTGGAGTATTTATATTTCGGTGAGACCGGAAGGACCGAACCGAGATCGGAACGTACGATCAGAGTTCGCACCGTCCGTTCGGAGTTCGGAGCGTCCGAGCCAGGTGGCTGGACACATGGATGGCATGCAATAGTTCGGATCGACCGATCGTAGTTCGGATCATCCGAGACAGTTGGCTAGAGACGTGGAAGACATGCAGGATTCGGAACGTACGAAGTAAGTTCGGAGCGTCCGAAGGGTGTCAGATCGGAGCGTCCGAAGTGGATCGGATCTTCCGATCATTGTCTATAAATAGAGGCGCGAGGTCTCAGTTTAGAGTCATTCCTACGAGTCTCAGTAGAATTAGAAGTGTTAAGAATCATTCCTATTGCAGATTCATCTTCACGACTGTAACAGCAATTCTACGACGGAAGGTATACTACATGCTTTGTTTTGGGGAATCACGACTCAAATGAGATCACATTTGAGTTTCCCAACTAAAATCACATACGAGTTTTATTGTTTATATCTTGATATAGGTATTGTTATAGATTTGTTTATATGCAAATCTCGTTATGCTTTGTTTACAGATCATGTTACATTGCATTAGATGTTTATTAGAACTTGTATTCAATTCCTATTATGCTTTGTTTACAGATCATGTTACATTGCATTAGATGATTATGCTTGTTTACAGATTTTGTATTCATGCATTAAGATAGGACAGTCTGGAGATCAGGCAGACTTCTAGACGTTCGGTTCTATCCCAGCTTAGGGGAAGATCACCCCCCTATTGTAGACGTGGATACAGATCAGGCCGAAGTCTAGGAATAAGACGTACCGTCACCCCGATTGGGAGGGTAGGTGATAGATCGTCTTATTCACACCGGGATCCCTAGAGTTTTAGTCGAGTCGCATCTAGACATGATTAGGCTCGCATTTCATGATTTTATATGAATGACATTCATATCAGCATGTTTCATGTTTTATAGTATTTATATGCATGTTCACATGTTTATACTGGGATTTGTTCTCACCGGTTTTCCGGCTGTTGTTATGTCTGTATGTGTGCATAACAACAGGTGGGGCAGGATTTGGGTCGAGACAGAGATGATCGTGTTAGCGTGGAAATCTCGGGCCTAGCAGATGGACCAGTAGTTGTCTGTTATTATGTACTGTCTTTTATTACTGGTTAAGGAAAACATACAGAATAATACATGTATTTGATGTTTGTATGTTGTATTTAAATAAAGAACTCATGCTCGTTTGTTTACATTAGATTTAAGGTAAAAAGCGAAAAATTGACCCACGTTTTTAATAACAATCCATTTAATCCCAAGAAAAAGAATTAGAGCCCGGGTCCCCACATCACAATCATAATCCTTGAGTAGATCCATCCAGCGACGCTGACGCATGTTCAACTCTGCCTGAGTGAACAGATACTTCAAACTCTTATGATCGGTGAAAATCTCAAATCGCTCACCATACAGATAATGGCGCCAGATTTTCAAAGCAAAAACGATCGCTGCTAATTCCAGATCATGAACAGGATAGTTCTCCTCATGAGGCTTCAACTGCCTCGACGCATAAGCAATCACATGCTCATTCTGCATCAAAACACACCCTAGACCCTGCAAAGAGGCGTCGGTGTAAACACTAAAACCACCAGATCCAGCCGGTAAGGCCAAAACAGGCGCAGATGTCAACCGTCTGCGAAGCTCCAAGAAACTCTCTTCGCACTCTGATGTCCACTCAAATGAAACATCTTTCCGAGTGAGCTGAGTAAGTGGCTTAGCAATCTGAGAGAAGTTGACAATGAAGCGGCGATAATACCCAGCCAATCCCAGAAAACTGCGGATCTCGGCTACTGTCGTCGGACGCGACCAGTTCAATACCGCCTCCACCTTGCTCGGGTCAACTGAAACTCCCTCGCTAGAAATAACATGACCAAGGAATACAACCCTGTCAATCCAAAACTCGCATTTACTCAACTTCGCATAAAGCTGATTCTCGCGAAGTATCTGTAAAATAATTCTCAAGTGTTGTACGTGTTCTCGCTGATCACGCGAATAGATTAAGATATCATCTATGAACACCACAACAAATTTATCCAAGAAGTCTCGAAATACCCGATTCATCAGATCCATAAAAACTGCTGGTGCATTCGTCACCCCAAAAGGCATAACCAGAAACTCATAATGCCCATACCGGGTCCTGAATGCAGTCTTTGATATATCTCCCTGATGAACTCGAAGTTGATGATAACCAGACCTTAAATCTATCTTGGAATACACAGAGGTACCTTGCAGTTGATCAAATAAATCATCAATCCGTGGCAACGGATACTTATTCTTTATCGTAGCACGATTCAACTGCCGATAATCTATGCAGAGCCGCATAGAACCATCCTTCTTTTTGACAAAAAGAACTGGTGCTCCCCACGGGGACACACTGGGTCGAATATACCCCTTGTCAAGAAGATCCTGCAACTGCTGTTTCAATTCTTGCATCTCTGATGGAGCTAAACGATAAGGAGCTCTGGAGATTGGTGCCGTGCCTGGCACTAAATCAATGCTGAAATCCACTTCCCGAACTGGAGGAAAACCAGGAATCTCCTCGGGAAAAACATCCGGAAAATCGCAAACCACTGGAATGTCACTGACCCCGACACTGTCTGCGGACGAATCAATAGCATAGATAAGGTAGCCTTCCCCGCCCGACTCTAAGGCACGACAGGCTTTCAGAGCAGAAACCACAGGCATCGGGGGTCGCGCTCCCTCTCCATAGAAAAACCAACTGTCGCCCTCCACTGGACGAAACTGCACGAACTTCTGGTAAGAGTCCACAGTAGCTCTATACACAGTCAGCACATCTATTCCCAGAATGCAATCAAAATCCTCCATCGCAAGAATCATCAAATTAGCAGTTAAGATATTATCCTCAAACTCTAGAGGACAACCCATCACTAGACGTTTAGCTAACACCGAATGACCCATCGGTGTGGAAACAGATACCACAATGTCCAAAGAAGTGAAAGGTAAAGCATGACGCTTAGCAAACCTCGCAGATATAAATGAATGCGATGCACCAGTATCAATGAGAACGTAAGCAGGTAATCCACATAAATTACAAATACCTGCAATAACTCTCTCGTTCTCCTCAGCAGCCTGATCCTGGTTAAGAGCAAAGACCTGCCCTTGAGTACGCGGTCGGAGGTTAGAGCCCTGAGTAGACTGTCCCTGCTGTGGCCTCTGATGAACTGAAGCCTGAGAACCAGATCCTGATCCTCCACCCATCTGTGGACAATCTCTCTTCATGTGGCCCATCTCACCGCACCTGAAACAAGCACCCGCAACTCTGCGACAACGCTCTGTCGGATGGTCCTTCCCGCAATGCTGACACGGACCCTTCTTCTTCCCAAAATGGTGAACTCCTCCAGATCCAGAGGAAGAAGAAGTAGATCCAGCCTTCTTAAATGATTGGGCACGGGGACCCAAAGAACTAGTAGGACGAGCAGACTGCATGGCTCGACCCCTCAGCAAACTGCCCTCTGCCTGGCGACAACGGTTCACAAGGCCCTCATACGACGTCGGATCATCACAGACCACGACCCGATCATAAATCTCCTGATTGAGGCCCTGAAGAAAATGATTATACTTGGCCACCGCATTGTCACTGACGTGCGGAACATATGGGAGCAACTCAAAGAACTTCTGCTGATACTCATCAACAGACAAACTCCCCTGCTTCAGATTGATCAACTCAATCGCCTTGGTCTGCAGAAGAGCTGGCGGAAAGTAAAGCAGCATGAAAGCAGCTCGGAAATCGGCCCAAAGAACTCGGCCCTGTCGCTGAACTATCGGTGCAGAGGTAGACCTCCACCACTTACGTGCACCGCCCTCCAGCAAGAAATCAAGGGTATCCATCTGCTGCTCCGCCGAGCACTGGAAAGACTTGAAACAGCTCTCCATCCTCTCAAGCCAGTTCTCCGCAACATCCGGAGTCTCGCCGCCCGAAAGAGGTTTCGGCCCCATCTGCAAGAACCTATGCATACTGAAACTCCGAGGCTCATCTCGTCGGTGTGGACGACGTTCCCGATGCTCTCGACGACGCTCCCGATCGTCGCGGTCTCCCCAGCGTCCCACGCTGCCATGACTACTAGCATCGTCGTCAAAACCAGACATCTCTACAAAAAGTCACCAGAGATTAGACCCAAAAGAACAGTTCTAAATCCCAAAATCTTAATGCATGCTCTGATACCATAAATGTAGTGACCCGTTCCAGAATCACCTACTAATCAGAACTTAAGCATGCAATTAACTTAATAAAACTGAATCAGATAAACAGCGGAAAAACAACATATACAGCCCGATCGAATCAGTAAGTACGAATACTAAAACAACCAAATCAAACTAAATCCCAAGAATAAAATACCAGCAACTACAGGTCAACCCCTGCTAGCTCCCTGTCCTCTCCCTCCTGGACCGTCCAACCTGAGACCTGCCCCATCGAATAGGGTGTCCAAAACAGAGATAAACCGAGGACGTGAGCATAAAACGCTCAGTACCGAAAGAATGAGTATACAAGACTATGACATGCATGTATGCAAAATGTACTGGATACCAGGGTCTGGGTATAACGAAAAACTGCTCAGGCAAATGACGTCAAGGTATGTAGCACTCTGCGCCGTCGCACCAGGAGGTGGCTCCCATACCATAAACCTGTGGATATACCGGTATCCTGACCACCGTCGGCCAACGGGGTCCAACCATCCACAACAACCGAGGGCTGAGCACCCTCTGAACAGGCTATCTCAAAAGATAAACAGGCCCAACATGATTATGCAAATGCCGCATAATAAACCATGCATCATATGTCAGATAATAATGCAACACATAAACATGCAACACATAGTAAAGCATACTCAACCAGGATATCTCGGATAGTACTTCCGTACCTCAAACCAGTAGATCCTAGTAATCAACCCTAGAATCAAGCCTACAATCCAAGTGATACCATATCACTAAACCACATCTAAAAGCCTTAACTAGACTAATAGATACTTCCAAATCTCAAGGGAACCTAGAACCATACCTGCGTCCGTAGTCAGCCCACTGATGCCGCTAGCTCCCAACTAGAGCACAGCTCCGCTACAAAGCCAGTAGCTCCCTGCTAGTGCCCGAACCTCGGGAAAAGCTAGAAACCCATCAGAAACGACTAAAACGCTCTGGAACTCTCGGAATTGGTAATTGAAAAGTGAAGCCTCGCGCCTCTATTTATAGACGACGATCGGACGATCCGATCCACTTCGGAAGATCCGATCCTGTGCACTTCGGACGATCCGATCCACTTCGGACGTTCCGAACTCTGCATGTCTTCCACGTGTCCAGCCACCTGTCTTCGGACGATCCGAACCTCTTCGGACGATCCGAACCCTGACACGGTCTACTGTTGACAAGACTCGGTCTGACACCGAACCGAACGGTCCATCCGAACCCACTTCGGACGATCCGAACCTCTTCGGACGGTCCGATCCTGGTTCGTTCCTTCCGAACTCGCAGAATATAATTAATCCAATAATTACTCAATTTAGGCATCGGGATACTACAATCATCGGTTTCATGACAAGCTATAAAATGTGCCATCTTTGAGAATCTATCCACAACTACAAAAATAGAATCCCTCCTCTTCTTAGTCCTAGGCAACTCCAAAATAAAGTCCAGAGAAATGTCAATCCAAGTTCTTTTTAAGAATAGCACGCAAAAGTGTTCCCAAAGTTCTATTGACAACTTCAGTTTGTCCATCCGTTTGAGGATGACAAGTAGTAGAAAACAATAATTTTGTGCCAAGTTTAGCCCATAAATTATTCCAAAAGTAACTCAAAAATCTAACATTGCGACGAGAAACAATAGTCCTAGGCATGCCATGCAACCTAGCGACTTCTCTAAAGAACAAATCCGCAATGTTTGAAGCATCATCGGTTTTATGACAAGCTATAAAATGTGCCATCTTAGAGAATCTATCCACAACAACCCCAAAATAAAGTCCATAGAAATGTAAATCCAAGTTCTTTTTAAGAATAGCACGCAAAAGTGTTCCCAAAGTTATATTGACAACTTCAGTTTGTCCATCTGTTTGAGGATGACAAGTAGTAGAAAACAACAATTTTGTGGCAAGTTTAGCCCATAAATTATTCCAAAACTAACTCAAAAATTTAACATTGCGACGAGAAACAATAGTCCTAGGCATGCCATGCAACCTATCGACTTCTCTAAAGAACAAATCCGTAATGTTTGAAGCATCATCGGTTTCATGACAAGCTATAAAATGTGCCATCTTAGAGAATCTATCCACAACTACAAAAATAGAATCCCTCCTCTTCTTAGGCCTAGGCAACCCCAACTAAAGTCCATAGAAATGTCAATCCAAGTTCTTTTTAAGAATAGCACGCAAAAGTGTTCCCAAACTTTTATTGACAACTTCAGTTTGTCCATCTGTTTGAGAATGACAAGTAGTAGAAAACAACAATTTTGTGTCAAGTTTAGCCCATAAATTATTCCAAAAGTAACTCAAAAAATTAACATTGCGACGAGAAACAATTGTCCTAGGCATGCCATGCAACCTAGCGACTTCTCTAAAGAACAAATCCGTAATGTTTGAAGCATCATCGGTTTCATGACAAGCTATAAAATGTGCCATCCTTGAGAATCTATCCACAACTACAAAAATAGAATCTCTCCTCTTCTTAGGCCTAGGCAACTCCAAAATAAAGTCCAGATAAATGTTAATCTAAGTTCTTTTTAAGAATAGCATGCAAAAGTGTTCCCAAAGTTCTATTGACAACTTCAGTTTGTCCATCTGTTTGAGGATGACAAGGAGTAGAAAACAACAATTTTGTGCCAAGTTTAGCCCATAAATTATTCCAAAAGTAACTCAAAAATTTAACATTGCGACGAGAAACAATAGTCCTAGGCATGCCATGCAACCTAGCGACTTCTCTAAAGAACAAATCCGGAATATTTGAAGCATCATCGGTTTCATGACAAGCTATAAAATGTGCCATCTTAGAGAATCTATCGACAACTACAAAAATAGAATCCCTCCTCTTCTTAGGCCTAGGCAACTCCAAAATAAAGTCCAGAGAAATGTCAATCCAAGTTCTTTTTAAGAATAGCACGCAAAAGTGTTCCCAAATTTCTATTGACAACTTCAGTTTGTCCATCTGTTTGAGAATGACAAGTAGTAGAAAACAACAATTTTGTGCCAAGTTTAGCCCATAAATTATTCCAAAAGTAACTCAAAAATTTAACATTGCGACGAGAAACAATAGTCCTTGGCATGCCATGCAACCTAGCGACTTCTCTAAAGAACAAATCCGTTATGTTTGAAGCATCATCGGTTTCATGACAAGCTATAAAATGTGCCATCTTAGAGAATCTATCCACAATTACAAAAATAGAATCCCTCCTCTTCTTAGGCCTAGGCAACCCCAACTAAAGTCCATAGAAATGTCAATCCAAGTTCTTTTTAAGAATAGCACGCAAAAGTGTTCCCAAAGTTTTATTGACAACTTCAGTTTGTCCATCTGTTTGAGAATGACAAGTAGTAGAAAACAACAATTTTGTGCCAAGTTTAGCCCATAAATTATTCCAAAAGTAACTCAAAAATTTAACATTGCGACGAGAAACAATAGTCCTAGGCATGCCATGCAACCTAGCGACTTCTCTAAAGAACAAATCCGTAATGTTTGAAGCATCATCGGTTTCATGACAAGCTATAAAATGTGCCATCTTTGAGAATCTATCCACAACTACAAAAAAAGAATCCCTCCTCTTCTTAGTCCTAGGCAACTCCAAAATAAAGTCCAGAGAAATGTCAATCCAAGTTCTTTTTAAGAATAGCACGCAAAAGTGTTCCCAAATTTCTATTGACAACTTCAGTTTGTCCATCCGTTTGAGGATGACAAGTAGTAGAAAACAACAATTTTGTGCCAAGTTTAGCCCATAAATTATTCCAAAAGTAACTCAAAAATTTAACATTGCGACGAGAAACAATAGTCCTTGGCATGCCATGCAACCTAGCGACTTCTCTAAAGAACAAATCCGTTATGTTTGAAGCATCATCGGTTTCATGACAAGCTATAAAATGTGCCATCTTAGAGAATCTATCCACAATTACAAAAATAGAATCCCTCCTCTTCTTAGGCCTAGGCAACCCCAACTAAAGTCCATAGAAATGTCAATCCAAGTTCTTTTTAAGAATAGCACGCAAAAGTGTTCCCAAAGTTTTATTGACAACTTCAGTTTGTCCATCTGTTTGAGAATGACAAGTAGTAGAAAACAACAATTTTGTGCCAAGTTTAGCCCATAAATTATTCCAAAAGTAACTCAAAAATTTAACATTGCGACGAGAAACAATAGTCCTAGGCATGCCATGCAACCTAGCGATTTCTCTAAAGAACAAATCTGTAATGTTTGAAGCATCATCGGTTTCATGACCAGCTATAAATGTGCCATCTTTGAGAATCTATCCACAACTACAAAAAAAGAATCCCTCCTCTTCTTAGTCCTAGGCAACTCCAAAATAAAGTCCAGAGAAATGTCAATCCAAGTTCTTTTTAAGAATAGCACACAAAAGTGTTCCCAAAGTTCTATTGACAACTTCAGTTTGTCCATCCGTTTGAGGATGACAAGTAGTAGAAAACAACAATTTTGTGCCAAGTTTAGCCCATAAATTATTCCAAAAGTAACTCAAAAATCTAACATTGCGACGAGAAACAATAGTCCTAGGTATGCCATGCAACCTAGCGACTTCTCTAAAGAACAAATCCGCAATGTTTGAAGCATCATCGGTTTTATGACAAGCTATAAAATGTGCCATCTTAGAGAATCTATCCACAATAGTCCTAGGCATGCCATGCAACCTAGCGACTTCTCTAAAGAACAAATCCGCAATGTTTGAAGCATCATCGGTTTTATGACAAGCTATAAAATGTGCCATCTTAGAGAATCTATCCACAACAACCCCAAAATAAAGTCCATAGAAATGTAAATCCAAGTTCTTTTTAAGAATAGCACGCAAAAGTGTTCCCAAAGTTATATTGACAACTTCAGTTTGTCCATCTGTTTGAGGATGACAAGTAGTAGAAAACAACAATTTTGTGGCAAGTTTAGCCCATAAATTATTCCAAAACTAACTCAAAAATTTAACATTGCGACGAGAAACAATAGTCCTAGGCATGCCATGCAACCTATCGACTTCTCTAAAGAACAAATCCGTAATGTTTGAAGCATCATCGGTTTCATGACAAGCTATAAAATGTGCCATCTTAGAGAATCTATCCACAACTACAAAAATAGAATCCCTCCTCTTCTTAGGCCTAGGCAACCCCAACTAAAGTCCATAGAAATGTCAATCCAAGTTCTTTTTAAGAATAGCACGCAAAAGTGTTCCCAAACTTTTATTGACAACTTCAGTTTGTCCATCTGTTTGAGAATGACAAGTAGTAGAAAACAACAATTTTGTGTCAAGTTTAGCCCATAAATTATTCCAAAAGTAACTCAAAAATTTAACATTGCGACGAGAAACAATTGTCCTAGGCATGCCATGCAACCTAGCGACTTCTCTAAAGAACAAATCCGTAATGTTTGAAGCATCATTGGTTTCATGACAAGCTATAAAATGTGCCATCCTTGAGAATCTATCCACAACTACAAAAATAGAATCTCTCCTCTTCTTAGGCCTAGGCAACTCCAAAATAAAGTCCAGATAAATGTTAATCTAAGTTCTTTTTAAGAATAGCACGCAAAAGTGTTCCCAAAGTTCTATTGACAACTTCAGTTTGTCCATCTGTTTGAGGATGACAAGGAGTAGAAAACAACAATTTTGTGCCAAGTTTAGCCCATAAATTATTCCAAAAGTAACTCAAAAATTTAACATTGCGACGAGAAACAATAGTCCTAGGCATGCCATGCAACCTAGCGACTTCTCTAAAGAACAAATCCGGAATATTTGAAGCATCATCGGTTTCATGACAAGCTAAAAAATGTGCCATCTTAGAGAATCTATCGACAACTACAAAAATAGAATCCCTCCTCTTCTTAGGCCTAGGCAACTCCAAAATAAAGTCCAGAGAAATGTCAATCCAAGTTCTTTTTAAGAATAGCACGCAAAAGTGTTCCCAAATTTCTATTGACAACTTCAGTTTGTCCATCTGTTTGAGAATGACAAGTAGTAGAAAACAACAATTTTGTGCCAAGTTTAGCCCATAAATTATTCCAAAAGTAACTCAAAAATTTAACATTGCGACGAGAAACAATAGTCCTTGGCATGCCATGCAACCTAGCGACTTCTCTAAAGAACAAATCCGTTATGTTTGAAGCATCATCGGTTTCATGACAAGCTATAAAATGTGCCATCTTAGAGAATCTATCCACAATTACAAAAATAGAATCCCTCCTCTTCTTAGGCCTAGGCAACCCCAACTAAAGTCCATAGAAATGTCAATCCAAGTTCTTTTTAAGAATAGCACGCAAAAGTGTTCCCAAAGTTTTATTGACAACTTCAGTTTGTCCATCTGTTTGAGAATGACAAGTAGTAGAAAACAACAATTTTGTGCCAAGTTTAGCCCATAAATTATTCCAAAAGTAACTCAAAAATTTAACATTGCGACGAGAAACAATAGTCCTAGGAATGCCATGCAACCTAGCGACTTCTCTAAAGAACAAATCCGTAATGTTTGAAGCATCATCGGTTTCATGACAAGCTATAAAATGTGCCATCTTTGAGAATCTATCCACAACTACAAAAAAAGAATCCCTCCTCTTCTTAGTCCTAGGCAACTCCAAAATAAAGTCCAGAGAAATGTCAATCCAAGTTCTTTTTAAGAATAGCACGCAAAAGTGTTCCCAAATTTCTATTGACAACTTCAGTTTGTCCATCCGTTTGAGGATGACAAGTAGTAGAAAACAACAATTTTGTGCCAAGTTTAGCCCATAAATTATTCCAAAAGTAACTCAAAAATTTAACATTGCGACGAGAAACAATAGTCCTTGGCATGCCATGCAACCTAGCGACTTCTCTAAAGAACAAATCCGTTATGTTTGAAGCATCATCGGTTTCATGACAAGCTATAAAATGTGCCATCTTAGAGAATCTATCCACAATTACAAAAATAGAATCCCTCCTCTTCTTAGGCCTAGGCAACCCCAACTAAAGTCCATAGAAATGTCAATCCAAGTTCTTTTTAAGAATAGCACGCAAAAGTGTTCCCAAAGTTTTATTGACAACTTCAGTTTGTCCATCTGTTTGAGAATGACAAGTAGTAGAAAACAACAATTTTGTGCCAAGTTTAGCCCATAAATTATTCCAAAAGTAACTCAAAAATTTAACATTGCGACGAGAAACAATAGTCCTAGGCATGCCATGCAACCTAGCGATTTCTCTAAAGAACAAATCTGTAATGTTTGAAGCATCATCGGTTTCATGACAAGCTATAAATGTGCCATCTTTGAGAATCTATCCACAACTACAAAAAAAGAATCCCTCCTCTTCTTAGTCCTAGGCAACTCCAAAATAAAGTCCAGAGAAATGTCAATCCAAGTTCTTTTTAAGAATAGCACACAAAAGTGTTCCCAAAGTTCTATTGACAACTTCAGTTTGTCCATCCGTTTGAGGATGACAAGTAGTAGAAAACAACAATTTTGTGCCAAGTTTAGCCCATAAATTATTCCAAAAGTAACTCAAAAATCTAACATTGCGACGAGAAACAATAGTCCTAGGTATGCCATGCAACCTAGCGACTTCTCTAAAGAACAAATCCGCAATGTTTGAAGCATCATCGGTTTTATGACAAGCTATAAAATGTGCCATCTTAGAGAATCTATCCACAATAGTCCTAGGCATGCCATGCAACCTAGCGACTTCTCTAAAGAACAAATCCGCAATGTTTGAAGCATCATCGGTTTTTTGACAAGCTATAAAATGTGCCATCTTAGAGAATCTATCCACAACAACCCCAAAATAAAGTCCATAGAAATGTAAATCCAAGTTCTTTTTAAGAATAGCACGCAAAAGTGTTCCCAAAGTTATATTGACAACTTCAGTTTGTCCATCTGTTTGAGGATGACAAGTAGTAGAAAACAACAATTTTGTGGCAAGTTTAGCCCATAAATTATTCCAAAACTAACTCAAAAATTTAACATTGCGACGAGAAACAATAGTCCTAGGCATGCCATGCAACCTATCGACTTCTCTAAAGAACAAATCCGTAATGTTTGAAGCATCATCGGTTTCATGACAAGCTATAAAATGTGCCATCTTAGAGAATCTATCCACAACTACAAAAATAGAATCCCTCCTCTTCTTAGGCCTAGGCAACCCCAACTAAAGTCCATAGAAATGTCAATCCAAGTTCTTTTTAAGAATAGCACGCAAAAGTGTTCCCAAACTTTTATTGACAACTTCAGTTTGTCCATCTGTTTGAGAATGACAAGTAGTAGAAAACAACAATTTTGTGCCAAGTTTAGCCCATAAATTATTCCAAAAGTAACTCAAAAATTTAACATTGCGACGAGAAACAATAGTCCTAGGCATGCCATGCAACCTAGCGACTTCTCTAAAGAACAAATCTGTAATGTTTGAAGCATCATCGGTTTCATGACAAGCTATAAAATGTGCCATCTTTGAGAATCTATCCACAACTACAAAAAAAGAATCCCTCCTCTTCTTAGTCCTAGGCAACTCCAAAATAAAGTCCAGAGAAATGTCAATCCAAGTTCTTTTTAAGAATAGCACACAAAAGTGTTCCCAAAGTTCTATTGACAACTTCAGTTTGTCCATCCGTTTGAGGATGACAAGTAGTAGAAAACAACAATTTTGTGCCAAGTTTAGCCCATAAATTATTCCAAAAGTAACTCAAAAATCTAACATTGCGACGAGAAACAATAGTCCTAGGTATGCCATGCAACCTAGCGAATTCTCTAAAGAAAAAATCCGCAATGTTTGAAGCATCATCGGTTTTATGACAAGCTATAAAATGTGCCATCTTAGAGAATCTATCCACAATAGTCCTAGGCATGCCATGCAACCTAGCGACTTCTCTAAAGAACAAATCCGCAATGTTTGAAGCATCATCGGTTTTATGACAAGCTATAAAATGTGCCATCTTAGAGAATCTATCCACAACAACCCCAAAATAAAGTCCATAGAAATGTAAATCCAAGTTCTTTTTAAGAATAGCACGCAAAAGTGTTCCCAAAGTTATATTGACAACTTCAGTTTGTCCATCTGTTTGAGGATGACAAGTAGTAGAAAACAACAATTTTGTGGCAAGTTTAGCCCATAAATTATTCCAAAAATAACTCAAAAATTTAACATTGCGACGAGAAACAATAGTCCTAGGCATGCCATGCAACCTAGCGACTTCTCTAAAGAACAAATCCGTTATGTTTGAAGCATCATCGGTTTCATGACAAGCTATAAAATGTGCCATCTTTGAAAATCTATCCACAATTACAAAAATAGAATCCCTCCTCTTCTTAGGCCTAGGCAACCCCAACTAAAGTCCATAGAAATGTCAATCCAAGTTCTTTTTAAGAATAGCACGCAAAAGTGTTCCCAAAGTTTTATTGACAACTTCAGTTTGTCCATCTGTTTGAGAATGACAAGTAGTAGAAAACAACAATTTTGTGCCAAGTTTAGCCCATAAATTATTCCAAAAGTAACTCAAAAATTTAACATTGCGACGAGAAACAATAGTCCTAGGCATGCCATGCAACCTAGCGACTTCTCTAAAGAACAAATCTGTAATGTTTGAAACATCATCGGTTTCATGACAAGCTATAAAATGTGCCATCTTTGAGAATCTATCCACAACTACAAAAAAAGAATCCCTCCTCTTCTTAGCCCTAGGCAACTCCAAAATAAAGTCCAGAGAAATGTCAATCCAAGTTCTTTTTAAAAATAGCACACAAAAGTGTTCCCAAAGTTCTATTGACAACTTCAGTTTGTCCATCCGTTTGAGGATGACAAGTAGTAGAAAACAACAATTTTGTGCCAAGTTTAGCCCATAAATTATTCCAAAAGTAACTCAAAAATCTAACATTGCGACGAGAAACAATAGTCCTAGGTATGCCATGCAACCTAGCGAATTCTCTAAAGAAAAAATCCGCAATGTTTGAAGCATCATCGGTTTTATGACAAGCTATAAAATGTGCCATCTTAGAGAATCTATCCACAATAGTCCTAGGCATGCCATGCAACCTAGCGACTTCTCTAAAGAACAAATCCGCAATGTTTGAAGCATCATCGGTTTTATGACAAGCTATAAAATGTGCCATCTTAGAGAATCTATCCACAACAACCCCAAAATAAAGTCCATAGAAATGTAAATCCAAGTTCTTTTTAAGAATAGCACGCAAAAGTGTTCCCAAAGTTATATTGACAACTTCAGTTTGTCCATCTGTTTGAGGATGACAAGTAGTAGAAAACAACAATTTTGTGGCAAGTTTAGCCCATAAATTATTCCAAAAATAACTCAAAAATTTAACATTGCGACGAGAAACAATAGTCCTAGGCATGCCATGCAACCTAGCGACTTCTCTAAAGAACAAATCCGTTATGTTTGAAGCATCATCGGTTTCATGACAAGCTATAAAATGTGCCATCTTTGAAAATCTATCCACAATTACAAAAATAGAATCACTCCTCTTCTTAGGCCTAGGCAACCCCAACTAAAGTCCATAGAAATGTCAATCCAAGTTCTTTTTAAGAATAGCACGCAAAAGTGTTCCCAAAGTTTTATTGACAACTTCAGTCTGTCCATCTGTTTGAGAATGACAAGTAGTAGAAAACAACAATTTTGTGCCAAGTTTAGCCCATAAATTATTCCAAAAGTAACTCAAAAATTTAACATTGCGACGAGAAACAATAGTCCTAGGCATGCCATGCAACCTAGCGACTTCTCTAAAGAACAAATCCGTAATGTTTGAAGCATCATCGGTTTCATGACAAGCTATAAAATGTGCCATCTTTGAGAATCTATCCACAACTACAAAAAAGAATCCCTCCTCTTCTTAGTCCTAGGCAACTCCAAAATAAAGTCCAGAGAAATGTCAATCCAAGTTCTTTTTAAGAATAGCACGCAAAAGTGTTCCCAAAGTTCTATTGACAACTTCAGTTTGTCCATCCGTTTGACGATGACAAGTAGTAGAAAACAACAATTTTGTGCCAAGTTTAGCCCATAAATTATTCCAAAAGTAACTCAAAAATTTAACATTGCGATGAGAAACAATAGTCCTTGGCATGCCATGCAACCTAGCGACTTCTCTAAAGAACAAATCCGTAATGTTTGAAGCATCATCGGTTTCATGACAAGCTATAAAATGTGCCATCTTAGAGAATCTATCCACAATTACAAAAATAGAATCCCTCCTCTTCTTAGGCCTAGGCAACCCCAACTAAAGTCCATAGAAATGTCAATCCAAGTTCTTTTTAAGAATAGCACGCAAAAGTGTTCCCAAAGTTTTATTGACAACTTCAGTTTGTCCATCTGTTTGAGAATGACAAGTAGTAGAAAACAACAATTTTGTGCCAAGTTTAGCCCATAAATTATTCCAAAAGTAACTCAAAAATTTAACATTGCGACGAGAAACAATAGTCCTAGGCATGCCATGCAACCTAGCGACTTCTCTAAAGAACAAATCCGTAATGTTTGAAGCATCATCGGTTTCATGACAAGCTATAAAATGTGCCATCTTTGAGAATCTATCCACAACTACAAAAATAGAATCCCTCCTCTTCTTAGTCCTAGGCAACTCCAAAATAAAGTCCAGAGAAATGTCAATCCAAGTTCTTTTTAAGAATAGCACGCAAAAGTGTTCCCAAAGTTCTATTGACAACTTCAGTTTGTCCATCCGTTTGAGGATGACAAGTAGTAGAAAACAACAATTTTGTGCCAAGTTTAGCCCATAAATTATTCCAAAAGTAACTCAAAAATCTAACATTGCGACGAGAAACAATAGTCCTAGGCATGCCATGCAACCTAGCGACTTCTCTAAAGAACAAATCCGCAATGTTTGAAGCATCATCGGTTTTATGACAAGCTATAAAATGTGCCATCTTAGAGAATCTATCCACAACAACCCCAAAATAAAGTCCATAGAAATGTTAATCCAAGTTTTTTTTAAGAATAGCACGCAAAAGTGTTCCCAAAGTTATATTGACAACTTCAGTTTGTCCATCTGTTTGAGGATGACAAGTAGTAGAAAACAACAATTTTGTGGCAAGTTTAGCCCATAAATTATTCCAAAAGTAACTAAAAAATTTAACATTGCGACGAGAAACAATAGTCCTAGGCATGCCATGCAACCTAGCGACTTCTCTAAAGAACAAATCCGCAATGTTTGAAGCATCATCGGTTTTATGACAAGCTATAAAATGTGCCATCTTAGAGAATCTATCCACAACAACCCCAAAATAAAGTCCATAGAAATGTAAATCCAAGTTCTTTTTAAGAATAGCACGCAAAAGTGTTCCCAAAGTTATATTGACAACTTCAGTTTGTCCATCTGTTTGAGGATGACAAGTAGTAGAAAACAACAATTTTGTGCCAAGTTTAGCCCATAAATTATTCCAAAAGTAACTCAAAAATTTAACATTGCGACGAGAAACAATAGTCCTTGGCATGCCATGCAACCTAGCGACTTCTCTAAAGAACAAATCCGTTATGTTTGAAGCATCATCGGTTTCATGACAAGCTATAAAATGTGCCATCTTAGAGAATCTATCCACAATTACAAAAATAGAATCCCTCCTCTTCTTAGGCCTAGGCAACCCCAACTAAAGTCCATAGAAATGTCAATCCAAGTTCTTTTTAAGAATAGCACGCAAAAGTGTTCCCAAAGTTTTATTGACAACTTCAGTTTGTCCATCTGTTTGAGAATGACAAGTAGTAGAAAACAACAATTTTGTGCCAAGTTTAGCCCATAAATTATTCCAAAAGTAACTCAAAAATTTAACATTGCGACGAGAAACAATAGTCCTAGGCATGCCATGCAACCTAGCGACTTCTCTAAAGAACAAATCTGTAATGTTTGAAGCATCATCGGTTTCATGACAAGCTATAAAATGTGCCATCTTTGAGAATCTATCCACAACTACAAAAAAAGAATCCCTCCTCTTCTTAGTCCTAGGCAACTCCAAAATAAAGTCCAGAGAAATGTCAATCCAAGTTCTTTTTAAGAATAGCACACAAAAGTGTTCCCAAAGTTCTATTGACAACTTCAGTTTGTCCATCCGTTTGAGGATGACAAGTAGTAGAAAACAACAATTTTGTGCCAAGTTTAGCCCATAAATTATTCCAAAAGTAACTCAAAAATCTAACATTGCGACGAGAAACAATAGTCCTAGGTATGCCATGCAACCTAGCGAATTCTCTAAAGAAAAAATCCGCAATGTTTGAAGCATCATCGGTTTTATGACAAGCTATAAAATGTGCCATCTTAGAGAATCTATCCACAATAGTCCTAGGCATGCCATGCAACCTAGCGACTTCTCTAAAGAACAAATCCGCAATGTTTGAAGCATCATCGGTTTTATGACAAGCTATAAAATGTGCCATCTTAGAGAATCTATCCACAACAACCCCAAAATAAAGTCCATAGAAATGTAAATCCAAGTTCTTTTTAAGAATAGCACGCAAAAGTGTTCCCAAAGTTATATTGACAACTTCAGTTTGTCCATCTGTTTGAGGATGACAAGTAGTAGAAAACAACAATTTTGTGCCAAGTTTAGCCCATAAATTATTCCAAAAGTAACTCAAAAATTTAACATTGCGACGAGAAACAATAGTCCTTGGCATGCCATGCAACCTAGCGACTTCTCTAAAGAACAAATCCGTAATGTTTGAAGCATCATCGGTTTCATGACAAGCTATAAAATGTGCCATCTTTGAGAATCTATCCACAACTACAAAAATAGAATCCCTCCTCTTCTTAGTCCTAGGCAACTCCAAAATAAAGTCCAGAGAAATGTCAATCCAAGTTCTTTTTAAGAATAGCACGCAAAAGTGTTCCCAAAGTTCTATTGACAACTTCAGTTTGTCCATCCGTTTGAGGATGACAAGTAGTAGAAAACAACAATTTTGTGCCAAGTTTAGCCCATAAATTATTCCAAAAGTAACTCAAAAATTTAACATTACGACGAGAAACAATAGTCCTAGGCATGCCATGCAACCTAGCGACTTCTCTAAAGAACAAATCCGTAATGTTTGAAGCATCATCGGTTTCATGACAAGCTATAAAATGTGTCATCTTAGAGAATCTATCCTCAACTACAAATATAGAATCCCTCCTCTTCTTAGGCCTAGGCAACTGCAAAATAAAGTCCAGAGAAATGTCAATCCAAGTTTTTTTAAGAATAGCACGCAAAAGTGTTCCCAAAGTTCTATTGACAACTTCAGTTTGTCCATCTGTTTGAGGAAGACAAGTAGTAGAAAACAACAATTTTGTGCCAAGTTTAGCCCATAAATTATTCCATAAGTAACTCAAAAATTTAACATTGCGACGAGAAACAATAGTTCTAGGCATGCCATGCAACCTAGCGACTTCTCTAAAGAACAAATCCGGAATGTTTGAAGCATCATCGGTTTCATGACAAGCTATAAAATGTGCCATCTTAGAGAATCTATCGACAACTACAAAAATAGAATCCCTCCTCTTCTTAGGCCTAGGCAACTCCAAAATAAAGTCCAGGGAAATGTCAATCCAAGTTCTTTTTAAGAATAGCACGCAAAAGTGTTCCCAAATTTCTATTGACAACTTCAGTTTGTCCATCTGTTTGAGAATGACAAGTAGTAGAAAACAACAATTTTGTGCCAAGTTTAGCCCATAAATTATTTCAAAAGTAACTCAAAAATTTAACATTGCGACGAGAAACAATAGTCCTAGGCATGCCATGCAACCTAGCGACTTCTCTAAAGAACAAATCCGTTATGTTTGAAGCATCATCGGTTTCATGACAAGCTATAAAATGTGCCATCTTAGAGAATCTATCCACAATTACAAAAATAGAATCCCTCCTCTTCTTAGGCCTAGGCAACCCCAACTAAAGTCCATAGAAATGTCAATCCAAGTTCTTTTTAAGAATAGCACGCAAAAGTGTTCCCAAAGTTTTATTGACAACTTCAGTTTGTCCATCTGTTTGAGAATGACAAGTAGTAGAAAACAACAATTTTGTGCCAAGTTTAGCCCATAAATTATTCCAAAAGTAACTCAAAAATTTAACATTGCGACGAGAAACAATAGTCCTAGGCATGCCATGCAACCTAGCGACTTCTCTAAAGAACAAATCCGTAATGTTTGAAGCATCATCGGTTTCATGACAAGCTATAAAATGTGCCATCTTTGAGAATCTATCCACAACTACAAAAAAGAATCCCTCCTCTTCTTAGTCCTAGGCATCTCCAAAATAAAGTCCAGAGAAATGTCAATCCAAGTTCTTTTTAAGAATAGCACGCAAAAGTGTTCCCAAATTTCTATTGACAACTTCAGTTTGTCCATCCGTTTGAGGATGACAAGTAGTAGAAAACAACAATTTTGTGCCAAGTTTAGCCCATAAATTATTCCAAAAGTAACTCAAAAATTTAACATTGCGACGAGAAACAATTGTCCTTGGCATGCCATGCAACCTAGCGACTTCTCTAAAGAACAAATCCGTTATGTTTGAAGCATCATCGGTTTCATGACAAGCTATAAAATGTGCCATCTTAGAGAATCTATCCACAATTACAAAAATAGAATCCCTCCTCTTCTTAGGCCTAGGCAACCCCAACTAAAGTCCATAGAAAGGTCAATCCAAGTTCTTTTTAAGAATAGCACGCAAAAGTGTTCCCAAAGTTTTATTGACAACTTCAGTCTGTCCATCTGTTTGAGAATGACAAGTAGTAGAAAACAACAATTTTGTGCCAAGTTTAGCCCATAAATTATTCCAAAAGTAACTCAAAAATTTAACATTGCGAAGAGAAACAATAGTCCTAGGCATGCCATGCAACCTAGCGACTTCTCTAAAGAACAAATCCGTCATGTTTGAAGCATCATCGGTTTCATGACAAGCTATAAAATGTGCCATCTTTGAGAATCTATCCACAACTACAAAAATAGAATCCCTCCTCTTCTTAGTCCTAGGCAACTCCAAAATAAAGTCCAGAGAAATGTCAATCCAAGTTCTTTTTAAGAATAGCACGCAAAAGTGTTCCCAAAGTTCTATTGACAACTTCAGTTTGTCCATCCGTTTGACGATGACAAGTAGTAGAAAACAACAATTTTGTGCCAAGTTTAGCCCATAAATTATTCCAAAAGTAACTCAAAAATTTAACATTGCGATGAGAAACAATAGTCCTTGGCATGCCATGCAACCTAGCGACTTCTCTAAAGAACAAATCCGTAATGTTTGAAGCATCATCGGTTTCATGACAAGCTATAAAATGTGCCATCTTAGAGAATCTATCCACAATTACAAAAATAGAATCCCTCCTCTTCTTAGGCCTAGGCAACCCCAACTAAAGTCCATAGAAATGTCAATCCAAGTTCTTTTTAAGAATAGCACGCAAAAGTGTTCCCAAAGTTTTATTGACAACTTCAGTTTGTCCATCTGTTTGAGAATGACAAGTAGTAGAAAACAACAATTTTGTGCCAAGTTTAGCCCATAAATTATTCCAAAAGTAACTCAAAAATTTAACATTGTGACGAGAAACAATAGTCCTAGGCATGCCATGCAACCTAGCGACTTCTCTAAAGAACAAATCCGTAATGTTTGAAGCATCATCGGTTTCATGACAAGCTATAAAATGTGCCATCTTTGAGAATCTATCCACAACTACAAAAATAGAATCCCTCCTCTTCTTAGTCCTAGGCAACTCCAAAATAAAGTCCAGAGAAATGTCAATCCAAGTTCTTTTTAAGAATAGCACGCAAAAGTGTTCCCAAAGTTCTATTGACAACTTCAGTTTGTCCATCCGTTTGAGGATGACAAGTAGTAGAAAACAACAATTTTGTGCCAAGTTTAGCCCATAAATTATTCCAAAAGTAACTCAAAAATCTAACATTGCGACGAGAAACAATAGTCCTAGGCATGCCCTGCAACCTAGCGACTTCTCTAAAGAACAAATCCGCAATGTTTGAAGCATCATCGGTTTTATGACAAGCTATAAAATGTGCCATCTTAGAGAATCTATCCACAACAACCCCAAAATAAAGTCCATAAAAATGTAAATCCAAGTTCTTTTTAAGAATAGCACGCAAAAGTGTTCCCAAAGTTATATTGACAACTTCAGTTTGTCCATCTGTTTGAGGATGACAAGTAGTAGAAAACAACAATTTTGTGGCAAGTTTAGCCCATAAATTATTCCAAAAATAACTCAAAAATTTAACATTGCGACGAGAAACAATAGTCCTAGGCATGCCATGCAACCTATCGACTTCTCTAAAGAACAAATCCGTAATGTTTGAAGCATCATCGGTTTCATGACAAGCTATAAAATGTGTCATCTTAGAGAATCTATCCACAACTACAAAAATAGAATCCCTCCTCTTCTTAGGCCTAGGCAACCCCAACTAAAGTCCATAGAAATGTCAATCCAAGTTCTTTTTAAGAATAGCACGCAAAAGTGTTCCCAAACTTTTATTGACAACTTCAGTTTGTCCATCTGTTTGAGAATGACAAGTAGTAGAAAACAACAATTTTGTGCCAAGTTTAGCCCATAAATTATTCCAAAAGTAACTCAAAATTTAACATTGCGACGAGAAACAATTGTCCTAGGCATGCCATGCAACCTAGCGACTTCTCTAAAGAACAAATCCGTAATGTTTGAAGCATCATCGGTTTCATGACAAGCTATAAAATGTGCCATCCTTGAGAATCTATCCACAACTACAAAAATAGAATCCCTCCTCTTCTTAGGCCTAGGCAACTCCAAAATAAAGTCCAGATAAATGTTAATCTAAGTTCTTTTTAAGAATAGCACGCAAAAGTGTTCCCAAAGTTCTATTGACAACTTCAGTTTGTCCATCTGTTTGAAGATGACAAGGAGTAGAAAACAACAATTTGTTGCCAAGTTTAGCCCATAAATTATTCCAAAAGTAACTCAAAATTTAACATTACGACGAGAAACAATAGTCCTAGGCATGCCATGCAACCTAGCGACTTCTCTAAAGAACAAATCCGTAATGTTTGAAGCATCATCGGTTTCATGACAAGTTATAAAATGTGTCATCTTAGAGAATCTATCCTCAACTACAAATATAGAATCCCTCCTCTTCTTAGGCCTAGGCAACTGCAAAATAAAGTCCAGAGAAATGTCAATCCAAGTTTTTTTAAGAATAGCACGCAAAAGTGTTCCCAAAGTTCTATTGACAACTTCAGTTTGTCCATCTGTTTGAGGAAGACAAGTAGTAGAAAACAACAATTTTGTGCCAAGTTTAGCCCATAAATTATTCCAAAAGTAACTCAAAAATTTAACATTGCGACGAGAAACAATAGTTCTAGGCATGCCATGCAACCTAGCGACTTCTCTAAAGAACAAATCCGGAATGTTTGAAGCATCATCGGTTTCATGACAAGCTATAAAATGTGCCATCTTAGAGAATCTATCGACAACTACAAAAATAGAATCCCTCCTCTTCTTAGGCCTAGTCAACTCCAAAATAAAGTCCAGAGAAATGTCAATCCAAGTTCTTTTTAAGAATAGCACGCAAAAGTGTTCCCAAATTTCTATTGACAACTTCAGTTTGTCCATCTGTTTGAGAATGACAAGTAGTAGAAAACAACAATTTTGTGCCAAGTTTAGCCCATAAATTATTTCAAAAGTAACTCAAAAATTTAACATTGCGACGAGAAACAATAGTCCTAGGCATGCCATGCAACCTAGCGACTTCTCTAAAGAACAAATCCGTTATGTTTGAAGCATCATCGGTTTCATGACAAGCTATAAAATGTGCCATCTTAGAGAATCTATCCACAATTACAAAAATAGAATCCCTCCTCTTCTTAGGCCTAGGCAACCCCAACTAAAGTCCATAGAAATGTCAATCCAAGTTCTTTTTAAGAATAGCACGCAAAAGTGTTCCCAAAGTTTTATTGACAACTTCAGTTTGTCCATCTGTTTGAGAATGACAAGTAGTAGAAAACAACAATTTTGTGCCAAGTTTAGCCCATAAATTATTCCAAAAGTAACTCAAAAATTTAACATTGCGACGAGAAACAATAGTCCTAGGCATGCCATGCAACCTAGCGACTTCTCTAAAGAACAAATCCGTAATGTTTGAAGCATCATCGGTTTCATGACAAGCTATAAAATGTGCCATCTTTGAGAATCTATCCACAACTACAAAAAAGAATCCCTCCTCTTCTTAGTCCTAGGCAACTCCAAAATAAAGTCCAGAGAAATGTCAATCCAAGTTCTTTTTAAGAATAGCACGCAAAAGTGTTCCCAAATTTCTATTGACAACTTCAGTTTGTCCATCCGTTTGAGGATGACATGTAGTAGAAAACAACAATTTTGTGCCAAGTTTAGCCCATAAATTATTCCAAAAGTAACTCAAAAATTTAACATTGCGACGGGAAACAATTGTCCTTGGCATGCCATGCAACCTAGCGACTTCTCTAAAGAACAAATCCGTTATGTTTGAAGCATCATCGGTTTCATGACAAGCTATAAAATGTGCCATCTTAGAGAATCTATCCACAATTACAAAAATAGAATCCCTCCTCTTCTTAGGCCTAGGCAACCCCAACTAAAGTCCATAGAAAGGTCAATCCAAGTTCTTTTTAAGAATAGCACGCAAAAGTGTTCCCAAATTTCTATTGACAACTTCAGTTTGTCCATCCGTTTGAGGATGACAAGTAGTAGAAAACAACAATTTTGTGCCAAGTTTAGCCCATAAATTATTCCAAAAGTAACTCAAAAATTTAACATTGCGACGAGAAACAATAGTCCTAGGCATGCCATGCAACCTAGCGACTTCTCTAAAGAACAAATCCGTAATGTTTGAAGCATCATCGGTTTCATGACAAGCTATAAAATATGCCATCTTTGAGAATCTATCCACAACTACAAAAATAGAATCCCTCCTCTTCTTAGTCCTAGGCAACTCCAAATAAAGTCCAGAGAAATGTCAATCCAAGTTCTTTTTAAGAATAGCACGCAAAAGTGTTCCCAAAGTTCTATTAACAACTTCAGTTTGTCCATCCGTTTGAGGATGACAAGTAGTAGAAAACAACAATTTTGTGCCAAGTTTAGCCCATAAATTATTCCAAAAGTAACTCAAAAATCTAACATTGCGACGAGAAACAATAGTCCTAGGCATGCCATGCAACCTAGCGACTTCTCTAAAGAACAAATCCGCAATGTTTGAAGCATCATCGGTTTTATGACAAGCTATAAAATGTGCCATCTTAGAGAATCTATCCACAACAACCCCAAAATAAAGTCCATAGAAATGTAAATCCAAGTTCTTTTTAAGAATAGCACGCAAAGTGTTCCCAAAGTTATATTGACAACTTCAGTTTGTCCATCTGTTTGAGGATGACAAGTAGTAGAAAACAACAATTTTGTGGCAAGTTTAGCCCATAAATTATTCCAAAAATAACTCAAAAATTTAACATTGCGACGAGAAACAATAGTCCTAGGCATGCCATGCAACCTAGCGACTTCTCTAAAGAACAAATCCGTAATGTTTGTGAAAGCGGACCGGTTACGGAGGCCGGAAACGCAACGGAAGCGAAAAACAAAATTTTTTGAGACAAATTTTCGGCCCCCTCATTGTTTTGTGCAATATTTACATTCAAACACCATAATACATACATAGGGTGTTCAAGTGATTTACCTATTAACCCCTTAGAGTTGATGAATGGCACCAACTAAAGTATAAATACTTTAGCTCTTCTTGGTTGAAAAATCTACAAGCTTCCACCTCCAATCCTCCAAGAATTAGGCCCACCACTTAGCTTTGTAAACCCCTTCAAATATTGCACTAGAAATATTTGAAGATTTATCAAAGAGAAGAATTTTTCTCCAAGAAAATGAAGAACAAAGGAAAGAAAAATTTTTGAGAGAAAAAGCCCCAATTTTTCGGCCAAGGTAGAGTGTGAATGAGGGAGAGAAGTTGAGTCTAGGTTGTGAGAAAAGCAACTCTCAAAAGCAACAAAAAGTTGCATGCCTAGTCTCCAACCCTTCACCTCCCCAAAGCATGCAAACCCTAGAATGACATGCATACAATATAGTTTTTAACACATTAAAAACCTTAGACTAAATTTTAATTATCTCAAACACATTTGAGATTAATTAAATACTACTTGAATTTATTCAAGTCTCACTAGTTAAATAATTATTTTAATTGAGCTCTACAAGACTCAATATTATTTAATTAATTCAACACTTGAATTAATTTAATTATTTAGACTCTACTAGGTCTACTAGTGTTTAATTAATTCAACACTTGAATTAATTTATTTAGTCCACAATAATGTTTATGAAAATCACAATTTTCAACTACATTATTTACTTGGCCAAATTTTAATCTTAGGAACACTTCCATAAATTAAAATTTATATTTCTCTCTTAGAAGTCATACTTCTATTTTTCTTAACGCTTATAAACACATTTATAAGCCGTTCAACACATTGAACTATTTTACTTCTCTTCGGGATTTACTAAGCAAGTACTTGTGTGGCCCTCAATGGTTCATTGATACAACTAGCCGTGGGTTCACATCTCAATGTGATTCGGACTAAACATGTCCTTATACGAGCATACCCCAATTGCTCCATTCTTACTTATCAACTCCTTGATAGTAAGAACGTCAGAACTCAAGTCTGATAGTACCCAACCAATCACGTTAAACGCCTAGCAGCATCGCTTACGTGATTCCCTAGGTATCACATGATAGTGCCTGCAAGAACCATTCAATTATGGTTAGCGTACAGTACGGTCCCTTCAGCTCATATATCCCGACCGATTCGACAACTATTGGTATATCGAGAGTTGTCAATGAATCGATACTATGTGTCATGTCGTGGTTGCATCGATGGTGTAATCTATGAAACCCCTTTCATAATTACCACCATACTCTGATCAGAGATTTCAACCCACACATACATGAAAACACATAGGATATCCATACCCGTAGGTAAGCGGTGAATCCCCGACTACAATGCATCGACTCCTATATGTTTCGCCGTAACACCCAATCTTGCCACCTAATGACCCCAAAAGAGTCGGTAAACAAGTCAAAGTGGAACGCTAGCATATAGAGTCTCAATGTTGTCCCGGGTCATAAGGACTAATGGTGTACAACCATAAACTAGGACGTTTCCACTCGATAAGTGAGAACCACTTGGAAAGTCCTTTATAGAGGGGTTGTTCAGTGCACTCTACCAGGAGCACCTATCTGCATGCTCGGACATCACAATGTCCCCTACAATGAAACATGGTACTCACATCGCAGATACTAGTCTCTAACTCGAGCGGCCTTTATCCTTCTTAGTGGCGGCTGAATCGACTAGGAACGGTTTAGAATATACAGTATTCCAAATATGAGTTTCATGATACTCATCATATGAGCATCTCATATTCTTTCTACTATTTGTATATTCAAGGACTTTATCTATGCAACAAGCATGGGTATAAAGATAAAGATGCGCCAAATTAATAAATTGAAATATTATTAAAATAAAGATCGTTTATACAAAGAGTTTCATCGTGAACAGTCGGCCAACACTTGGCTCGACGTGCACCTACTCTAACAGTTTGAAGCATCATCGGTTTCATGACAAGCTATAAAATGTGCCATCTTAGAGAATCTATCCACAACTACAAAAATAGAATCCCTCCTCTTCTTAGGCCTAGGCAACCCCAACTAAAGTCCATAGAAATGTCAATCCAAGTTCTTTTTAAGAATAGCACGCAAAAGTGTTCCCAAACTTTTATTGACAACTTCAGTTTGTCCATCTGTTGAGAATGACAAGTAGTAGAAAACAACAATTTTGTGCAAGTTTAGCCCATAAATTATTCCAAAAGTAACTCAAAAATTTAACATTGCGACGAGAAACAATTGTCCTAGGCATGCCATGCAACCTAGCGACTTCTCTAAAGAACAAATCCGTAATTTTGAAGCATCATTAGGTTTCATGACAAGCTATAAAAATGTGCCATCCTGAGAATCTATCCACAACTACAAAAATAGAATCCCTCCTCTTCTTAGGCTAGGCAACTCCAAAATAAAGTCCAGATAAATGTTAATCTAAGTTCTTTTTAAGAATAGCACGCAAAAGTGTTCCCAAGTTATATTGACAACTTTAGTTTGTCCATCTGTTTGAGGATGACAAAGGAGTAGAAAACAACAATTTTGTGCCAAGTTTAGCCCATAAATTATTCCAAAAGTAACTCAAAAATTTAACATTGCGACGAGAAACAATAGTCCTAGGCATGCCATGCAACCTAGCGACTTCTCTAAACAACAAATCCGTAATGTTGAAGCATCATCGGTTTCATGACAAGCTATAAAATGTGCCATCTTAGAGAATCTATCCTCACCTACAAATATAGAATCCCTCCTCTTCTTAGGCCTAGGCAACTGCCAAATAAAGTCCAGAGAAATGTCAATCCAAGTTTTTTTAAGAATAGCACGCCAAAGTGTTCCCAAAGTTCTATTGACAACTTCAGTTGTCTATCTGTTTGAGGAAGACAAGTAGTAGGAAACAACAATTTTGTGCCAAGTTTAGCCCATAAATTATTCCAAAAGTAACTCAAAAATTTAACATTGCGACGAGAAACAATAGTTCTAGGCATGCCATGCAACCTAGCGACTTCTCTAAAGAACAACTCCGGAATGTTTGAAGCATCATCGGTTTCATGACAAGCTATAAAATGTGCCATCTTAGAGAATCTATCGACAACTAACAAAAATAGAATCCCTCCTCTTCATTAGGCATAGGCAACCTCAAAAATAAAAGTCCAGAGAAATGTCAACTCCAAGTTCTTTTAAGATAGCACGCAAACGTGTTCCCAAAATTTCTATTGACAACTTCAGTTTGTCCATCTGTTGAGAATGGACAAGTAGTAGAAAACAACAATTTTGTGCCAAGTTTAGCCCATAAATTATTCCGAAAGTAACTCAAAATTTAACATTGCGACGAGAAACCATAGTCCCTTGGCATGCCATGCAACCTAGCGACTTCTCTAAAGAACAAATCCGTTATGTTTGAAGCATCATCGGTTTCATGACAAGCTATAAAATGTGCCATCTTAGAGAATCTATCCCACAATTACCAAAAAATAGAATCCCTCCTCCTTCTTAGGCCTAGGCAACCCCAACTAAAGTCCATAGAAATGTCAATCCAAGTTCTTTTTAAGAATAGAACGCAAAGTGTTCCCAAAAGTTTTATTGACAACTTCAGTTTGTCCATCTTGTTGAGAATGACAAGTAGTAGAAAACAACAATTTTGTGCTCAAGTTTAGCCCATAAATTATTCCAAAAGTAACTCAAAATTTAACATTGCGACAAGAAAACAATAGTCCTAGGCATTGCCATGCAACCTAGCGACTTCTCTAAAGAACAAATCCGTAATGTTTGAGCATCATCGGTTTCATGACAAAGCTATAAAATGTGCCCATCTTTGAGAATCTATCCACAACTACAACAAAAAGAATCCCTCCTCTTCTTAGTCCTAGGCAACTCCAAAATAAAGTCCAGAGAAATGTCAATCCAAGTTCTTTTAAGAATAGCACGCAAAAGTGTTCCCAAATTTCTATTGACAACTTCAGTTTGTCCATACCGTTGAGGAATGACAAGTAGTAGAAAACAACAATTTTGTGCCAAGTTTAGCCCATAAATTATCCAAAAGTAACTCAAAAATTTACCATTGCGACCGAGAACAATAGTCCTTGGCATGCCATGGCAACCTAGCGACTTCTCTAAAGAACAAATCCGTTATGTTGAAGCATCATCGGTTTCATGACAAGCTATAAAATGTGCCATCTTAGAGAATCTATCCACAATTACAAAAATAGAATCCCTCCTCTTCTTAGGCCTAGGCAACCCCAACTAAAGTCCATAGAAATGTCCAATCAAAGTTCTTTTTTAAGAATAGCACGCACAAAGTGTCCCAAAGTTTTATTGACAACTTCAGTTTGTCAATCTGTTTGAGAATGACAAGTAGTAGAAAACAACAATTTTGTGCCAAGTTTAGCCCATAAATTATTCCAAAAGTAACTCAAAAATTTAACATTGCGACGAGAAACAATAGTCTAGGCATGCCATGCAACCTAGCGATTCTCTAAAGAACAAATCCGTAATGTTTGAAGCATCATCGGTTTCATGACAAGCTATAAAATGTGCCATCTTTGAGAATCTATCCTACAACTACAAAAAAGAATCCCTCCTCTTCTTAGTCCTAGGCAACTCCAAATAAAGTCCGAGAAATGTCAATCCAAGTTCTTTTTAAGAACAGCACACAAAAGTGTTCCCAAAGTTCTATTGAACAACTTCAGTTTGTCCATCCGTTTGAGGATGACAAGTAGTAGAAAACAACAATTTTGTGCCAAGTTTAGCCCATAAATTTCCAAAAGTAACTCAAAAATCTAACATTGCGACGAGAACAATAGTCCTAGGTATGCCATGCAACCTAGCGACTTCTCTAAAGAAAAA